>NW_018128227.1:369448-379231 GCF_001952655.1 Monopterus albus | reverse complement strand
GCCGCTGAAATATAATCCTCTTCTGCTTCAACATCCTCATTCGCTTCTGATTTATTAGCTCTTTTCCCTCTTGGAGGCATTTTAATAGTTGTAGAATTTGTTCAAAGACTTGAAAATGTAGAAGATGTGAAAAATCGTAGAACAGACAAGAGGAGCAGTAAAGACGTCTGCTCTCGCTTGCAACCCTGATGTTTTGCTTTAACAGAGGCCATAAACTAGAATGTTAAGCACAATGATTTCACACTCTATAAGCAAATTCGCTTCAAAGCTTCCTCCTTTAGGGCTTCAAGGTTTGATAAAAGCATACATTAGCATGAAGCAGGATTAAGCTTGTAAGCCCTATAAATGAAGCAGAGTTCACTTTAATGTAAATTTTAGTTTTTACACTAAAACAAGCTTCATAGCTTCATCCTCAATTACCACACACAAATCTCTAAGTACACAAATGCAGTAAAACACAAACACCATGTGACATTAAAAAATAACTTGTTCACTTTCACTTCTAGATTTACCTCTTTGCACTTTTATATTAATGTCTAGAAAAGTAGATGGGGTCAGAGAGCATCCTGAATTGTGTCCAGCTGCGGAGGCTGGAGTGTGCCACCAGAATAACTGCGAATGTTTACACTATTTGATTCTAGTCAATTAATAAAACATAAAAAAAATCCACATTTAATAATTAAAAGTGCACTTACATGATGCATCAAAAAATTAAACTTTATAAAATAATGTGTGTGTGTGCGTGTGTGTGGTTGTTCATCTATGTGTTAGCCCTGCGATGGATTGGCGACCTCTCCAGGGTGTACCCCGCCTTCGCCCGATTGCCGGCTGGGATTGGCTCCAGCCCCCCCGGACACTTCTTTCAAATAAAACTATCACTCTATAAAAACTGTACAAATAAAAAAAAAAATAGAAAAAATAAATAAAATAAATCATTCAATCTGTCCAGCTCAGATCAGTGAATTTGATCTAACACTACAGTAGAGCTACAGTGGCCCTGGCTGTCACGTATTCCCCGCTCTGCGTGTACGTTGGATCAGCATTCAGATGCACTCGAGGTTTAACGAGTCACATTCATTAACATTTCTACCTTCTGAGTCCTGCTTAGAGAAGAGAACTAGCACCTTCACGAGCCCAGCTTTACACTTTATGTGCTGCACACATCTGCCATTGCAGCCTCACTCAGGGCTTCTGGGTCTAGATAACCAATTAAAGCCCAGACCACGGGACACTGCGCTGTGATTACACAGATTATACCAGCGGTGTCTTCAGGCTCTGCTGGAAAAATCAGGAATGTGGCAGCGTCAACACAGAGGTCAGAGATATCGACTGGAAACTGATTCTCACATCATTTATTCAAATGCTCGATGCTCAAATGAAACATGAAGAGTAAGATGTCACATCCTATTTTAAAACACTATTTTGAGGCAATTGTTTTTGCATTTATGCACAATTTGACAGATTTGAGCATCTAACAGAAGAAATTACAAGATTTTATTAAGCAAACATTGTCATGTTCAGTTTTCCCACAGAGTGACTCAGTTCAGGTGGAAAACATTTAAACTAATGAAGTGAAGTAAATCTGACTGATCTGTCATTGATCATTACACAAAATGATTCTGAGTGCCGTACTTTTGTTGGCTGATGTTAACAGTGATCCAGAAAACAGCTCGACTGTTTGTCCTGGATCTGAATCATATGAGAGAACCCAGCTGTAGGTTAATCAGACAGACTCCTCCTGGGCTCAGTCATTCCACACATGGTGTGCTGCTACATAACCAGGGGAGAGATTCAGAGGTAATGTAACTTCCTGTCTTCAGTTTGCTCCCTGTTGGGTAGTTGTTTAACTCCATATTGCTTAAAGATCTAGGAGCACATATGGAAGTGGCCCTGATCCGAACTGAGAACATCTGATTTAATTCGTTCACACATCCATGATAAGCTCAGATCTGAGTCACTTGAAGGGAAAACACTGAGTCACTTCTGCATATGTAGCTAAAGAGCTAACCAACTGATTATTTGTACTGTATTTTTAGTTGAGTGCAACCAGACCTCATATGCCATGAGTTAATGTTTAACAAGCTGAAATAGGGCACATCAGAGTAGATTAGAAATAGATAAAACAGGCTAGATATTTAAAAAAAAAGACCCTAAATGATCAACCATAAAAGTAGAATCCATTTTCATTCCAAAGAATTCTTTGAGCAAATACTGTTCATGGTGCACGTTGGACACAGAGAAGAGGGTTGCTGTCAGGAATACAGAGTGCAGCGAGGGGTGGTGGCCCAGCAGGGAGACCATAATGTGAAGGTACATCAGCAAAAGTCAAGTCTTCAGGCTGGAAAATGAGGAGTGACTCTGCCCTTAGTGAGGGAAGGTCAGCCCACCACTGGCGAGCAGCAGGGAGCAACACTTCATAATAACAAAAAGAACAGATGAGACAGCAGCAGCTCTGGGATTACACTCCTTTCCACAAAGTATGCTTCCAACACAGGGCGGTAATGTGACAGAATGAAGCACTGTGGGCTCACAGTCAACATTCCCACATACTGATGCCTGAGTATACCACTGAGGCTCGGTTAGAGTTTGCATACAGAGCTGACCTGTCAAAGTAGGTGATACCTTCTGCTTTGCATTCTCAGAGGTTTGAAAAAACAAAGAGCTTCTCCTTCTCTGTGAAGGAGACCTGGCCTGATCTGATGAATGAAAACACTGAGAAATAAGCAGCATCCAAGTGGAAGGCACCTGGGGGAACATGCAAGCTTCACCCTGTGAGGCAGCAGTGCCAACCACTGCACCCCTGTGCTGCCCTCTTATCATAGCAGTAGTAACCACAGTTCTGTCTCCATAATGGTTGCTCTCTCACTTTTGCATGTTTTTGGATGTACAGCATTTCCATAATTTATGTTTTCACTTTGACATGCGCTGTGTCCCTATAGGGCCACCGTAGAAGTGGGTACAAGGAATGAGCATTTTGTCCAATAAACATTTTGTCCATTCAGAGCAGCTGTACAGTCTACTGCAATCCAAATCAATTTCCCTGCAATAAATCCTGCCTTTGAGATGCGTATAATGTTTTTCCGTTGCTGTTTCAGAGAGCTGTTGATTCAGCTCTATGCTAATTTCTCAGGTTGTAGTTTATGTTGAAGTTGCACTTTATTGCATTAGACTGTGCAGTTGTTTGTGTTGCTGTATCCTCCTCTGTATGTGGGAGGAGGAGGAGGGCTGTATCCTCCTCTGTATGTGGGAGGAAGAGCATGGTCTAGTTTGTAGCTGTAGCAGGAAGAGGTCTATCGTCAGCATGCTGCGCTGAGCAGCTCTCACCTAGCTTCACCAAATCAGTGTCACGTGAGAAACAAAAAGGTAACGTTTTGTCCATTCAGAGCGGCTGAACAGGAACTGAGCCTCCGAGAACATGGCCGTCACTCAGTTCAGCCAACACTGTACAGCTGCGAGAGGTGGGGGGAGAAAAAAGAGAGTCAAGGTGTTTGGCAGAGATAACAAGACTGACCTGGACAAATATGGTACAACACAAACTATTTTCCTCTCCAAGAAAATATGAGCAGGAGAGGAAGAGAAAGGGAGAGAGGATGTAACTTAGTGTCATATGTTTTCAGCTATTGTGTTTGTGTGTAATGTTGAATGACCTTCAGCATAAACTGGCAATGACCACTTAAACATGTTTTTACTTCTATACCTGCCAGGGCCGTCGCTGACCAAACACACTATGTCCTGTGGTGTTGGGCGATATCTTAGAGTCAACTGTTCTCTTATGAAAGTTGTCAACAGCAACTAATGACTTCATCAATAAATAAACATGACGGGGCTTGGAGTTGCAGCAGCAACACGTTCTCATGCCAGGCATCGAATACTGACACTCTGTCAAGTACATTTTGCATCTCATACAGATGCTACAAGGTGCCTCGGTGTCTGTATGAGATGCACAGGGGTTTTCAGTAGAGAACGGTGTTAACCCGCTCACGTTCAGATGAGATGCCAAAGATAATCTTTGTGTTATGCACAAAAACTACATGGTTAGGTTTGGAAAAGATCACAACTTGGGTTAAAATGTCAGTTAAAAAGCACAACGTCAAACACTTTGCTTCTGTAGGAAAGTGATTGTCTGAGCCAACCTCCTCCTAAATGCAAACCTTCTGGACCTCGACTGGGGATGATGTTAACTGACTGGATCCATCCATTAATGGATGGTTTAGGCCCATTTGCTCCAATTAAGGAAAATATCAGTGCTACAGGACACTGTGCAAAGACCTAAGACAGTGGACTGCTTCCAATTTTGTTGTTTCCTATTTCACCTTGACAGTGCACAAAGCCAAGCTTGGTGTGGAAGAATATGACTGGCCTGCACAGGGCCCTGACCCCAACCCCATTCAACGCCTTAGGGATGAACTGAGCACCAACAGTGAGACCAGGCTTATTTCTCAATACCAGTGCTGGATCTCACTAACACCCTTGTGGCTGAAGGGTAGCAAATCCCTGCGATCCCTGGTGGAGCGACCAATGATGTGATTTACCATCACATACTGAACAGTAGGTGTAGGATGTTCGGAGATCCATGTAGTTGTTTCCCATATATACTCCACCCCCTCTAACCTAAACTTAATTCTAACGATGAGCCAAAACCTTCATACAGGCTGTTATTGCAGGATGCCTCAGTGTGATGTCACAGCTCCAGATGGAGATCTGACCAGTCAAAAAAAAAAAAATCACCTTTCAGCACAACTGTTTTTCTCAAACATTAACAAACATTTCATTACCAACAGTCAGTGAATTCGGGTCACTCTGCACAAGCGCATCAAATCAAACACAACACATATGCAAATGTTTGTATGTACAATAACTTCATGCAACACATTAAACTTTCACACAATGACACATAACACCTCCTTGATGCTGCATGAAATTCTTTTAAACCCTCATTTCCACTCTGATCCATTCATGTTGCCTAAGACCGTCTGATTCACACACAGAATTATCGCTTGAGGTAACAGCTGTGGCAAAAGGATAAACTCCGATTCATGAAATGCACACAGGCAGAGACACACACTCTTGGCTCAGTGCATAACTGAAGAGTCAAGCTGGAAGCCCCCGAGCAAGGCTGCAGGGTAGGCTGACACACCCACTCACGCATACACACAAGGCTGCCCACGCAGCACACAGAAACCCAAGGGAGGATTCAGTGAAATTCATACACATGAAAATCTAACATTTAAGACCCTCTCAAGCAACTCAGACTGGAAATGATAAGAAATTGCAAAAGCAAATACAGTACACTGATCAGCCATTACATTATGACCACTGAAGGTGACGTGAATAGCAGTAATTATCTCGTTCCAGCACCTGTAAGTGTGTGGGGCATATTAGGCAGCAAGTGAACATTCAGCGCTTAATGTTGATGTGTTGGAAGCAGAAAAACAGGCAGCGTAAGGACCTGAGTGACTCTGACAAGGCCGAACCATGAAGGCTGACTGGGTCAGAGCATCTCCCACACTGCTGATCTCGCTGTTCCCAGTCTGCAGTGGTTAGTACCCACCAACAGTGAACTGGTAACAGGGTCGTGGATGCCCAAGGCTCTTTGATGATGAAGTCCACCTACTGTAGAGTCAACTTTTAAATTTCACTTGTCCGTTTCAAAAAATTCCATTTTGTTAAAATGGGTGAAAATGAGAAATGAGTAAAACCGACTGCCACACTGACTGCTGCATACTCAGTATTAGGTAGGTGGTAATAATGTTATGGCCGATCAGTGTACAAACTACCTCTGGCCAGATTATAATCAGAGGCAATGCTTTTTTAAATGAATGGCGGCAGAGTTGTCAGGATCTTGGTGAGTGTACAAAGTGCATGAATGTCACACCACAGACTAGGCTTTAGTCCTGGTTCAACTTTTAGAAACTGCAATAAATTCTCAAATAAAAGCTAAAAAAAAGTCTTCCATTCAGGCTCTGTCTTCACCTCTACTTTCTTATCTCTTGATCATTCTTTTCAGCCCTAATTTTATCTGCTCCCTCCTCACCGTCACCTCGTTCTCTCTCCCCTCTGCCAAATCAGTGCCGAGCCAAATGACTGTTGCCACTTTAAGCCCCTGCAGCCTGTCAGTTGCATTCATGTATAATCACTGAGATTTGGTGAACTGAGCAGTGGCTTTAGAGCCCAGAGCAGGACAGAGGGAGTGAGTGAGAGCTCACCCATCTGCTCCTGTAGTAACTGTTTGTAGTCACTGTGCATCTCTAGAACAACCTGGGTGTGGTAAACGAGTTGCAGAATAGATTCCAAATTGCAGTCTAGTGTCAGCAGTGGACACGCTGTGCTCCTAACCATCCACCCCACCCTGTTCCCTAATACCTCTGGTGGTGCACTGTGGAGCCACATGGAGTCAAATCATATCTTACTCCATTAACTTTAGTGTGATAGTGTAACAGTATTACCTACAGTAATAGCTGAATCTTTATTAAATCCATCCAGGGGCCTGTAAGTATTGAGCATCTATCTCAGCATCAGAAATCTGTGACAACAGGCCCTGAGCTATACAGAGTTGGTCCTCCTTACTTTATTAACCCTATGAAATGACTCGAGGTCCTACAGGACCTGAGGATTTAGGAGCTCTGTTACCTGACATAGAAGATCTTTGATATGTAGGATAAACATACTGTATTACTAAATGGGTGAAAATATAGAACGAAGGCTGTTTGAGCTACGAGAAATGCCTCAAAAAATATAAATATCGCACTCAAGCTTGTTATGACTAATCAGGGAGCAGGAGCTTCGTCGCAAACCAACCAAAGTATCACTCGCTGTGTGCGCACGAGCTTCTGCAGCATAATCAGACAAACAGGAGGCCTACACGTTCCATCATGACTCAAGCTTTGTGCATCCGATTCGCATGTCCATGCAGCAGATGTTCAGTATCACCTGACAAAGACTGTAAAGTTTTCTCAGTGTTCAAAGGCAGAGCTGCAGAAGCGAGGTCTTTAAAAACATCTGTACTTTTAGTTGGTATTGCTCTTTCCTTGCTCACAAACATCTTTGAATTAGGAAACACTGACCAGAAAACAGTCTCTTCTCTGCAGTCTGACCCTGCCTTGGTTTTTTGGGTTCTACAACTCATTTCACAGTATAAAGGAAAATCCACTTTAACACCACTCTAACACTGCTGGAAATGTACCTTTCATTTCTAGGTCCATTTTGTTGTTTGGTGGTTTGTTTTGCTTCAGGCAAAGTGGGCTCCTCAAAAAGTATATTACAGCCTTTCATCACAAAATAACTCCTCGAATGCTTTGAACATCAGACTGATGATGCACATTTAACAATATAAAGGAAGCTGGAGGCTTTAGTTTAAAGCAGGAGACTTATTTCAATAATTCTCATACTACAGGCAGTTCTTTGATTAATGTTATACTGTCGCTCCACATGAAACAAACAATTATGTGCCAGCACAGTAACATGGACAGACTGAAAGCTGACTGGAGAGGGGACAAACAAAGTCAGTGTGAGAGCAGTGTGTCACATCAGGGCTCAGTCACACCAGTGAGATCAGTTCATCTCAAAACAAATCAATTTCATTTCAAACCGCAGTCATATGTGCCGGGCTGTTGAGCTCAACATGGAGAAAGCTGCCGTAATATGTGTCTCACCATCACGTCTCATATAAACATGCTCTGTCAAAAAAGAAGCAATGACAAACGAGCTTCCTCTTTTATCTGTTTTGCCACAGATGAAACAAAGCACAGCCTAGTAGCAAAGGTGGGGGACTCTAGTCAGGCTTAAACCGCAACTTTGAGGACATCAGACTTGCTTGACTAACACTGGTAAAAGACTTGAACTGACTTGGTATTCACAACCTGAGACTTGACTTAGATTTGAGAAAGATGACTCGAAATTGCTTCAGTTTTTATTAAATATTTGTATTTTTTTAGATCCCGAGAAGTTGCATTTTGTTTTCCAAACACAACGGGGTGATTTCTAGTGCAATGTTTGCAAACCTGGCAACCTACCAGAACACGGCAGACCAGCAGAGGACAACGCAGGTCGCAGGATGCAGCTATGATGGAGGGGTCTAGTCCAAAAATCATCAAATTTGGATTCAAGAGGAGAACAGAGGTAATACTAAAGGTTAGTTTAAAGCCTATGAATGCACAATTAATAATCTGAGGTTTGTGAACATTTCACTTAAATATGTGATGTTGCCATAACATTAGAGCATCAGAATTCTGTAACACTTGACTTATGCCTTGCATGACCTATAGTAGGGACTCAACTTGACTTGCTTGGTTGGTTCTCACCACAGTAACTAGGGACTTGCTCGAGACTTGAAGGTTAAGAGACTTGCACATGCAACTGACTCCCACCTCTGCCAAGTAGTCACAGCATAAATACTAATCACTACATCGCCAAGCACCCAGCGCCCTTTTGCAAGTGGAGAAAGATAGTTGTGGGAGGGATGAAATACCCTGGTAAAGATCAAGCAGCACCGGGTTTGGCAGGTCTGACTGACATCAAGTCTCTTACAAACCTCTCCCCTGAGAATTGTGACAAGATCAGGACCTTTACTGGTGACACTGCACACCTGATGGCACACTGCTCACTCGTCTTCATCCCACTTGACTCTTGCATTGCTACTCGGGGTAGCATCGACTGTCTCCACTGCCTCCACAGGTAGCCAATAAATCATTGCCATGCAGGCCAACAAGGCAGTAATAGAGACAGATAGCCTCTTTTAGACTGCATTAATGAACTGTTGTTCTTGGAACCAGGACAGTCGATGGAGAGATCTATACTGCATTGTTTTCTGCTCTGCCATCACTGCAGACCTGACATCACTTCACTCAGGTAGGCAGTTAATAAGAGGTCAATTCACTTAATCAATAATCGACTAAATAACAGTTTTATAGATCCTCAAGAAGGGATGTTTCCGATTCCATTTTGAGTTGACTGGCAGTAAACTGGATGAGGCTCAGCTTTCCTCTAGAGGCTCAGCTGTCTTTACCTTTCCCTGGTTATTTTTCCATTTAGCTTCATTTGTGGCAAACCTTCACTGCCGAGCCTCTGCAGAAACCAACAACCTAAAGATTATGGATTGAAAGATTTTAGACTCTTACAAATAACATCTCTTAGCTTCATACAGTACTTTATCTAGTTGATACAAAACTGTCCGATTCGAAGGACAGTGCTGTCCAAGTTTGGAATGTTTTATTTCTTTAATATAAATCATAAGTATTAGGATTAGTTTTCACAACTAACAATTTACTGTATAATAGAAACAGATATATTTTGTGTACAGCTCTGGGCGAATGATCAGTTAGAAACTACTGTGAACAAGTCTGCTTCATTTTTTAAGGTGAAGAATTAATATGATAAAATACAGAGCAGACTCTTCAAAACAAGAAGCATGACCACAAAAATATAATGTGACACAATAATGTGATGTAAAACTGAACACAGCCTTCATATCTACAGCTAACACACAAATGACTGAAGGACCGGATTAAAAATCTAAAATATACAAACATTGTCTTCAAACAACATTTAGTGTACAGTGTGTTTATAGCCTGCTTGCAAAAGTTTTTCAAACCAAATGTGATGAGCACACAGTCTGAGAGCGGAGCTGGATGACTTTAGCCCTGAAAAGTGTGGCTCTCCTTTCTTTTCATTTCCAACTCTTTGGCTTCCTTCCTCCTGTGTCATCCCCAGAAATCCCTCCCTTGTCTTCATCTCATTTCATGTTTTACCCTTTCTCATCCACTATCACCATCTTTCCCTTCCTCT
>NW_018128227.1:337291-369326 GCF_001952655.1 Monopterus albus | reverse complement strand
CCTTATTTCAGGCCTCTCATCATTCCAACACTCCTCCCTCATCCTTCTGCCCATCCCCTTTTCTCCTCCATCCTCATCATCCTCCCTAATCCTTCCACCCATCCCCTCTTCTCCTCCATCCTCATCACCCATCCCCTCTTCTCCTCCATCCTCATCATCCTCCCTCCTCTTTCACTGTCCCCTCTACTCTACCATCACAATGTTTCCTTCCTTCCTTCCTTGTTCTCCAGATGATGAACGGCTGGTGGTTCCACTCATCCATCTACCGGGCAGCCTCATCTATCTACCGCCTGCCCACACACACACACACACACACACACACACACACACAGGCTTCCTCTAACAAAGGAACACAAACACACACAGTGACACACACCAGAAGACCCACAGAGACACATTCAAGGTGTCCACAGAGGGAAAGATGAAGTGTAATTTGAGTGGGCTCGGTCCTGTGTGCAGACACACAAAAACACACACCCTCCCTCAGGGTGTGTCAGTGCTGCTTCTGATTAAAGAGCCTCTATAGAAAATCAATACCTCCCTCATTACAGCTGTACCTCTCTCTAACTCTCGCTCACTTTTTCCATCCGTCTCCACGTTTTTCTCTCCATGCAGTCCTCTCCGCCTCGTCCTCCCCACGTCTCTCTCTCTCTCTCTCTCCCTATACATACATACAGTCCAGAGTTTTGACCGTTAACACAACAAGGTGTGACACATGGAGTAAATTCAGTGTTGACTCAGTGACAAGTTGTAATAAATAAACCATGATACAACCAGTGATGAAAAGTAACTAAGTACATTTACTCAAGTACTGTACTTAAGTACAATTCTGAGGTATCTGTACTTTGAGTATTTTCTGCTACTTCATACTTTGACTTCACTACATTTTAAGGGCAAATTTTGTACGTTTTCCTCCACTATGTTTATTTGGTAACTTTAGTTACTACTTTATTTGTCCCTGGTGAGAAATACACACGCTACCCAGCATAAATAAGGTCATTCACATTAAAAAGAGTATTTTTACACTGTTGTATTGTTACTCTTATTTAAGTCAGGGATCTGACTACTTCACTGGACACAACACGACTCAGTAACACACCAAAGTGTACAAAAGTCAGGAGTTAACAGGCCATTTGACTGAAGAGAAATTTCAACTGACTTTCTTCTTTTCTGTGACAAATACAAGACGAGATATTTTCAGTTAAAGTATAATTCTGAAGGGTCAGGCTGGGAAGGTCATGTCTTCTTTGTCCAAATTATAAAAATAAATGATAGGGTCAACAAGCCGTGCTAGCTAACCAATGGCATCGCTAAATGGATCGCCACAGACTGCAGGCCCATCATCAGCAAATTAAGAGATTTGAATTTAACACCGTAAATGTTGATGTTTGTCACATTAATAAAACTGAAGAATCTGTTTCCTCTAACCAGTTTGTCATGCATTCCTTTATTCCAACACTGCATGTTTATAATACAAGTACATCCTAATATTTTAAGATTGCAATTAATTGTGATTAATCACAGCCTATTACTGTGATTAACTTGATTAAATTTTTTAAAATGATTGACAGCACTATTTTCTAGATACTAGAAATTGTGTTTATATCCCTGTAAACTGTTTTCTAATGACATTAAGGTGACAAACTGCTGGATGGATGATGTTCACAGGTGTAGTAGTGTTTTTTAATAAACTGTTACAGCTATGAGCTTTAGTACAGTTGCCAGCTTTCAGTGGATTATGGGATCAACACTTGAAAGAGGAAGTGCTATGGAGTGAGAAAGGGGCAGAGGCTAAACACACACGCACACACAAAATAACACACGCAAGCCTACACACACACACACACACACACACACACTGGATGTAGGATTGAGTCTGGGGCATGTTTAATTTATCCTCGCAGGCAGATTAAGCCTGAGCCCTTAAAATCTGTCCAACCCGGACAAACCACGTTATAAACTGAGAAGTACTGGATCTAGCACCTGTGTATCTTGTTACAGTGTGTGAATCCACTCAACATTTCATTTTCCCACTGTTCGAATGCTGCTACCTGCTCATGCAGTCTTCAGCTGAGCATCCAGTTCATTCACTTGTCTGTCCACTTTTTGACAGCTGTTGTTTAAGTGAGCCGTGCCTGATTAAGATACCTGCCTAAAATCTGTATCTCTGCCATGAAAAGTTCCAATTTAAGACCACAGGCTTTGCACAGATGATCCGACCTACGGTATACTGTGTATTCTTTTCCAGTTTTGTCTATTTCTTTTTTACAGCACCAATTTACACTCAATACTCTTATTAGCTCCCAACAAACAGCCTGATCAGTAACACATCGTATGGACCTTGCACATTAACATACAGCAACACTCGAATACTAATGATACTTTAGAGGCTCTGACTGTTCAATCAAACTTCAATTAGACACGCACGCTATACCAGTCTTTATAGGCATGTATGCCACGTGGACATACCTGGACTTCATCTGCACATAGTCAGCAAAACACACACACACGCGTTCAGGTCCTAAAATCAATCTTAGTTGAATCCTCAATCACGGTCACAGTGAGGCTGAACCTTTATAACTACTCAGTGCTTTCTCTCGCTCACTCATACAGGCACAGATCAGTGCCAGTCTAAATGAATTGTCATTGACAGCCTGGCCCCTCCTAACCAATTCATTTGCAGTCTACTCCAATCAAATCACAGCTGAGATGCACGGGCGAGATTGTGCTTATTAGCTGCTTCATAGTCACGTCAGCACAGCGCAGCACGCATTTCACTCTAATTATTTTCTCATTTTGGCTCGTATTTCATCTGTATTGATCAGGGAAGAAGCTCAGCTGGAAACTGGGGCTGGTGAGGAGAAACTCGTTCTATACCCAAAATGTCTGATTATGTTCACACTGAGGACTTCCTACTCAGATCTGGATCTGTGTCGATATTAATACAAACTGACAAATAGTGAAAAGCCAGGCAGTGTCACAGAACAGTCTGGTATTAGAGAA
The DNA here is from genome assembly GCF_001952655.1 of Monopterus albus. NCBI lineage: Eukaryota > Metazoa > Chordata > Actinopteri > Synbranchiformes > Synbranchidae > Monopterus > Monopterus albus. The sequence goes on along the minus strand of NW_018128227.1, from coordinate 366,323 downwards.
AAATATTTCCTGGATGTATTTAAAAAAAAAAAAAAACTGTGGGGTTTAGGAATATGTTTCGACCTGTGCCACAGTAGAGGTCAATGTTTTGTGACGAGTGACTCACATGCCTTTTGTAGACTGCAGACAGTCGGGCACGCAGGCGGTGGAATGGGTGAAGTTAAGCAAAAGAAGAAAAAAGAAAACTCTCCACACAGGCAACATATAGTAAAATCTAACAAAAAATAAAAGCTACAAATGTAAATAAATATCTTTAATGCCCCTGAAGAAGTAAACACTGAAATAAATATACTGTATAATAAATGGATGAATATGTTTCACCATTAAATGAACAATAATAAAAGGAGGAAGTTAAAGGGAAGCTGCTGCAGGGAATGACACTGAAAAGCAACAGGGTGGTGTGCAGCAATTAAATCTATAAAGTAAATCTCTATATTATAATTACATTACTTAAAACTGATCTTATTAATTTGGGTTCTAACAGACATGGCTGGCTGTGTTCAGGTAGCTCAAGGCACATCAACTGTGAAGACAAAGATGCTGGAAGATTCCAGCACTTCCCCATCTTTACCTACTTACTGTATATCTTAGAGTCTAGACTGTGTATGTACAGTAATTAAACATGTTTCTGCATTTTGTTTTCCTCTTCAAACTGAAAATACAATAAATGATTCATTCCTTGCACATGAGCCATATTAGAAAAGATGATAGTGTACATATTTTATTATGTTATATGAAGGCTATTCTACTAAGCCTTTATATCTAGTTTAATAAACTCAAAGGACCACACCCTCAAAGCTAAGTGTCGTCTCTAAATCAAATCTAGAATTGATCCAATCTGTTCATGTACACCCCAGTTCCAGTTATGAAATGGGCTCAGCACTGAGCACAATGGCTCGAGCAAATAAATAAAATTGATCCAAAGGAAAAAAAAAAAGTGATACAGTACACAAAGGCAAAATGCATGATCCATGTTTTACATTTATTTTCCTACCCACTCGCTCAGACAACTCAGCGGCGATGGTGCACATTTAAATCTCTCCTTGATTGTTACACAATATCAGGATTTAACGTAACTGACCCTGCAGCTTTCGCGGGCCAAGAAATTCCAAATTCATACTAGTTTGGAGCAGGCCAAACTTTCTCAACCGCTGTCCTCACTGTAAAAATGAATGAATCTGTGCTGCTAAAGATGAACTACAGCACCAGCTATTATTTTTTGGTTGTTTGTTTTTCCTCCTTCCTGCTGTTTTCACCTTTAGCACTGTAAGCACTTTGTATAATTCATGACCTGCACACTCTCTTACTGTTTAGAGCAGCACTGTGCAAATTAATACAGGTTGTCAAGCCTGCAATTAGATTAGAGCATGTGGAAAGAAACAAATACTGTTCAAATTTGCATCTGTTTATATCCAAATAATGGATTCCTATTAGTTACTGTACAACTCAAGGATTCAAGATTTTTATTTGCCATTTATGCATAAACAGACAGACAGTCTAGGCATATAGGAATTCTTGTGCAGCTCTCCTTTGGAGATAAGGAGTCAAAAGCCAGAAAGAACATTTAGTCTTAAAATGGAGAAGTTACAGAAGGGCGATAGTATTAAAACACAATACACACAAAAATAGGGTAACAGTATTTCCCACAGTGAACTTCAAACAACATAAGTTTAACACATATAACGATACAATGAGACAAACCGTTACATGACACTGAGAAACACAGGACTGATCTGATTTGGGGGAAGCTGTGGTTCAGGAGGTCGGCGGTTCGGTTCCCACTCTCCCCAGTCCACATGTTGAAGTGTCCTTGGGCAAGACGCTGAACACCAAGTTGCTACCGATGGTCAGAGCAGCTGCCATCGGTGTGTGTGTTTGTGAGTTGGTGCTGCAGATGGCCGCCTCGGTGTACCGGAGACAAATTCCTTGTGTGTGTGTAACATACTTGACCAAATAATGTGATTATCGATTTACTGACCTTATCCTTGTTTCTGTGCTCATCTGCAACACAAACTATAATATTTCATCCCCATCCTCTGTGTCGCTGTAGCTCTAGTTCTGTCTCCACCAACTCCCCTGGAAAACCTTCTGCCTCTTCTGCTGCTAAATGCTCCAGCACGTTCACCAGCTCACTGTCAGTCTGCCATTTGGTGCGTTGCTTGTAAAACTATGAGCTAAACAAACCTAGATGGTTCTGCAGAGTTGATGATATTAACTGCAGGAGTTGTCAAAAGTTGAGAAGTACCTTCCCAGTAGCGTTTCTCTGCAGCACTGTCTCCGATGGATCACTTCTGATTAACAGAGATTACCACTGACTCTCTTGGGCTCAAACAACAAATTACAGTGCATGAGCAGGGGGTGACAATGGGGCCAGGCTGCCTTGCTCCAGGGCACTATGGGTAAGGAGCTTTTCTATTAAGCTGATTGCTCTGGGTGTGAATTACTGAATAAACTATTTACTTTTAAACCTAAACTTGTTACATTATTTTATCATTTTATAAGCATAGTTTGATTCATTGGAGTTCAGTTTTATTTTTTGTTTACTTAATAAATAACCTGCAAAAACAGCTACTTGTATATAAAACGTGGCTTTCGAACGGGTATTTAGAAATAAAAGTGAACAAACTTCAGAAAAACTGTTACCAGAATGATGTAAGAACTGATGAAATAATGTCACTTATTGAATTATTTCCTAACATATTGCTTCATGTGCGTTTATCATTACTGTTTAATTTAACAAACACACACAGTACAACCCACAGTGTTAGCAGTCCTTAAACAGCAGTTTGCATATTGCTTATACTGCATCTTCTTTGTCATCAGTCTCTCCGCACCTCCACCATCAGCACAAAAACCCAGGCTGGATTTCGTGCGTATTAGGTCCAAACAAACAAATAACAACAGAGTTGACAGGGGTGCTGATAGGAGCTCAGCGATGACAGATCATACTTTAAGAAATTCTCTTTACAGACATCTCAGAGTGAGGAGGAGGAGGGTTATGCACAAAAACAAAGGTTTTCACACATAATCAACACAAACACATACTTTTTCCATGAACCACACACTTAAAATACTAATGGAAAACTCTGCTCTTTCTTCATGAAGAGAATTTTTCAATTTAGAGCTGTAGCAGTACAGACACACTGACCAAATGTAACCTACAGTCACTAAACATAATATATATAACCTTTGATCCAGGCCTCTAGAATCAGAGAGAAGCTTTTCTACTGGCTGCATTTGGTATGGCAGATGGTTGTAGCATGGCCGGAGCCAGGGGGTGGCCAGGGGTGGCCCCAGCCATGCCCAGAATCTGAATGGTCCCCCCCAGTGCCCCCGTCAAATTCAAAATATGATGCTTGTCACTGAAAGCATCGTATGTGTCTCATTTTTGCACTAAAATAAACAGTTTGATTCTTATTTATTATTTCATAGAACTAGGGGTTTACTTTATTATCTGCGTGGATTTCAAATGTGCCACCCCTCTTCTGAACCTGTGCCGCAGCATGGCCACCCCATCCAAAATGTTCTAGTTCGGCCCCGGTTGCAAATTGTACATTACCCATGAGCTGCAGCTGTAGTTACCATGGAGAAGCCAGACAGGAGTCCAAATCAGACCTGTAGCTACTGTAACTAGGACATCGCTGTTACAGATGGGAACAACATGGTAGTTACTGAATTCATGTGAAACTACGCAGAACCTTATCTACAATGTTACAACAATGAATTGTCATCTTAGACGTGACCAAAAGCTAAAAAAAAATGAGGTGAACATATGTTCGAGTACTTCAATGCAAAAGCAACTTGGTTTATAATAAGTCTTGCAACCTCTCACTCGCAAGACTTTTTTCTAACAAAATAAAGTATTATGTGACAGTTTATGGATTTCCTTGAATGGGCATAAAATCCAGGCCATTGCACGTTCATGTGAGTTTGCCTGACATCCACCAGTGCCATTGTAAAAGCAGAATTTTTCGACTCCGCCCGGTTTTATGGTTATATTTCACCTCCTGCTGCTGCACTGTGACCAGAGGATGTGGAGAAAAATACAGGGCCTGAGGTTACTGCATGTCCAGGAATGTTCCTGTACAGGGACCCGCTGTTTTCTTTGGTTTCATCGTTCTGAAATAATTATGGACTATTTGGAGCTATGCAAAGCTGTCTAGAGGTACCCAAGATTCAATGGCTGGAAATTAGCATTTCATGGGCACTTCAACCATCACTGTCCATCACCCTATTGGCTACCTGTTTTGCCCGACTCCGTTCTCTTTATCTCTCCCTCTCCACCTTTCTGATTGTGTGTTTCTCTCTGTCTCGCTCCCTGCAGGAAGCAGAAAGACAACATTAAGACAGTGGGGCATAACAGCTCGGGCTCCTGCCAGCGGCTGCAGGCTGGCATTTCAGCTGATTGGCACTGCAGGCGGTTAACACTGCAGCACAAAGGGGATGTTAATGGGAAACCACACCTCAGGGATACACTCCCATTCTGAACCCTGTGTGTCTGTGCGTCTGTGCAATTAATGGGCATGTTTTAACATTTGTGAGCAAGACTTCTATTTTACATGCAAGCAATTGTGAATCTTTGAAAGGTGTCTCTGTGCATTTCTATCTATACTACCACAGGCTATAATTGTACATCTGCTGACATCTTTTCCTGTTTGTCTGCGTGTCTATCTGATTAGGTCTTGAATCTGTCTCTGCACCCTGTCCTGCCCAATTACCTGCCAATTTATCACACACGCTGCAGCTTTGTGCCTCAAGGTCTCAGGTTCAAATCCTGGGACGACAAAGCTAAAGAGAATGTCCTCTGTTACCCTTCTGTCTCCTGTGGTGACTATGACAATCTGGAAAGTACATTTAGACAGTCTAGTACAATTCTGAGGTACTTATTCTTCGAGTACTTTTGTTTGGTGCCACTTTGTACTTGAGCTCCATGTGGTTACTTTGCTAATGGACATTTTACATAAATACATTGATGAGCTTACAGTATATAAAGGAAGCCAACCTGCAGGCATGAATAAGGAAAGTGTTAGGCAAACATCTTGACCACAAAGCACATGTGATACATACAGAATATCTGCTATAAGTTTCAGGCTATTCCACTGTCACCAAGGTGTTTTTGTGACCTTAACTATACATATACATTATTCACATACATACGGTGCCTGGTCATCATCTAAGGTTTGGCACAACTGTTGAGGAGGCCACAACTCTCAGCCTTTGTTCAGGTCTCTTTTCCTCGTCCTTTGTTGAAATCATTTTTCTCTTTTTCCCCTAAGTCTCTGATGTTTTCACATCCTTCCTTCCTTCCTTCCTTCCACGTTTTTCATCCCTTGCCTCTCTGTTATCTCTCACACACTTACAGGACAGAACAGACAGAGCCCTAAGGTGAAAGAGACTGAATGCTCAGTCAAGTAAAAAACAAGTGTGAGGCCCAGTTTAACCTCCACCTCTCTCCACCACTTCCTCTCTGTCTTTACCTTTTTCACCAGAAGCACAACTTTGCCCCTTTTCCAGCTCATGCTTTCATTCTTTCTCTCCTACTCATCATCTTCTTTCCTTTATGCTTACAAACCTAACTCCATTTGCAGGACCAAACAAAATTAAAATTGACTGAATACGCCAATATTTTCCATACATTCTAAAAATCTAATTTAGCATTGTGTACATTGCACAAATCACATCTGCTCTGTGCATCCAGATTGCATGGAAATACGACGTAGATGAAAAGTTAGACCTGTTCTCTCGGATTCAGATATTAATCTCTCAGCCAGGAGAGGCTGCAGGGGTTTTATTGCACTGATGACAGGCTGTTTATGTTTGGTAATATTTATGTAAACTAAAGGTTAGATAGATTTCCTATTTACAAATCAAATCCCATTAATTTGTATCACAGTCTGGATATATTCAGTGACGTACAGGTCGACAAAATGCACACAACAAACAAAATATCTAATTCAGCAATTACAGACTTAACTTTCCACTTATGAATTAAAAATATATTGTAAATGTACAGACAATGTGTTAGTTGGTTTATCAGTACTTAGTCAAACTCAAAAAGTACACAGTGCATTTATTTGGGACTATATTCATTGGTAGATTAATACATATTTGGTGCTTTAGACTTTTATTGTATATAGAATATAGAAGAACATTTTTATGATTTCCAGTGGGATAAAAAAAGAAGGTGAACCCTTTTGGAATTACCTGTATTTATGCATCAGTTTGTTTTAAAATATGGTAAAATCTAACAGCACAAATCATTTTATTGTTATTGTCCATTGAATAAATCATTCAGAGAGTCACAGGGTAGGTTGAAAAAAATGTGAGTCTCTAAGCTAACAGCATCAAAATAATCTGAGTTTGAATATTCATGAGTCTACACTTAGACCAATTATGCATAAAGAGAGATTATTTAGTTCTCCGACTACTCTCCCTAGAAGTGAGCACCCAGGATGAGTCCAAAGAAATAATGCAGAAAGCTCAGCATTATTTCTAAAGCACTTTGTTTTTAACAGTAATGTTTTCTGAAGTTAAGTCTGTTAACAATTGTTTTTTTTTTGTCATTTATAAGATTTAAAGTTCACCGTCTGCTCTTCCCATAACAAAGACTTCAACATGTGACACTTTAGTCATGTTTTGTTGTTGATTATTTAGATTCATGCGGCAGGAGGTGCTCTTATGCTGACTTGAAGTGATTACACCCAGGAACAATGAAGTTTCACCAAGTTTCTTCAGGTTCCTGTGAAACATTATTACAACATTAGTTGAATTTTCTCCCTGTGAGCAGGAGGAGAATCTGACAGTGACAGAGTTGGCCACAACGTCCTCCCTGGCTTCTATATAACAGGACAGGAGCATCTTTATAAAACTGTCAGCCATAGATTTTCACCTAACTAAGTAGTTTTTGTTCCTAAACCTAACCAAGTAGTTTGTCGACAAAATATCATAAAACCTGTTTCCATGATGACAAAGGTTTGTGGTGTTTGCCAGTATATTGATGTTTTTAGCTCAAATGTCTAAGATGGAAGGCATTTTTATTAGCTTATAAGTATCACACAAACTCTTCATGACTTTGATTATATGGACGTACTCAGACGGCAGGAACGGCTTAGCCATTGTGCTGATGCAAATGTCTAGAAGACTACCTTCAAAAAATTATTCTGTTCAATAATAAGCAAAGCAAAAACCCCAGAAACTGAAATTTGCATGTACTGTACTGGTGCAGGACAGCGCTTTCAGTTCTGACATGGAAATGGCCTAATAAACACTAAAACTGATTTAAAAAAAACTGGATGCACAAACACATCAAAACTAAAATATAACCCAGAGTCAGTAATAAAGTATAGGCATAAAAACCATATCACACACACACACATACTCTCAATATATAAAGACATGCTACTTTAACACAGAATGATAACAGGTCAAATAATGTACAGCATGTATAAGTATCTCTGTCACACACACACACACACCAGTAGCACCAACAGAAATGCAGTGTGTGTGTTTCCTCTGAACGTACAGGTCACACATACTGCAACTCCACATAAGAGACTACTTGCCCAGGCACACATCTACACACACTCCATACCACTTCACTCTGACGCACACAAGTCTCTCCATCAGTGTGCCACAGCTTCAAACACACACCCACATATTCAGAAAACAGCCACATTTTCTCTCACTGTCAAACATGCTTATAATCACACACACGCACACACACACACACACACACACACACACACACACACACAACCAGCCAAAGGTTTGGACACACTTTCCCTTAGAGATGAATGAAAAGTGTGTCCAAAATGTTGACTGGTAGTGTACACACACACACACACACACACACACACACACACGCACAGCACCAGCAGGAACAATACCAGAGGTGTCAGGATGATTGACCATCCTATAAGTCCCTCTGTTATGAGCTGCTGTATCCCATAATGCACTGCAGCAAGCCTATGAACCACCACCAGTGTTCAGGAAATGTCACCACTCATAAAACATCCATCTGTGTAAAACACGTCGTTAACTGGAGTGTGTGCTGAGGTCACCGCTGACTGAGGCTCATGTCAACAACACGCCAATGCAAAGCTGCAAAAAGCATCTTAAGAAAGTGGAAGTCTCAAGATATTATTTTTCAAACGTATATCAGAGCTCAGATGCACTTAATAAGGTTTTATCCTCAAGTGTTTTAAAGACGTTTAATCCTGATTTCTAGTTCGGCTAAGATGCTTCATCAGAAGTTTCAGAAACACAAGTCTGACATCGAGGTAGCACATTTGGAGTAAAAGGTGTCGCTCATGTTTATTCTTTGTTTTAAGGTCATGCACAGTTGATACTACACAATTAAATTTGAAAGAATCAGTGAACATTCATACAGAAGCTCAGTATTCAAGTTAAATCTTGGAGCCAAATAACCAAAGTTTCAGGCCATGCATCATAAATCTTCAGGGCCTCAAACTAATCTGAAAGGCACATACAGTGTCTGGCCCAACTCAGCTGGTAGGCAGTTACCTCTGAGAGCCAGGCCCGCTCCGCTGCCCAACCACCATAACTATTCTACCACGACAGTCACACAGCTGTAGCTAGATGGGTAAATGCAAGGAAAGTTGGTTGCCATGGTGATATTAGGCCACATTTTATCTTAAATTCTGTGAGTGTGATGGACAGTTCTGAGGAGAGGTAGGTGGAAGTAAAAGCATCTTAACTAATGGATGACAGAGGGCAGAGGCGGCATCACTCTATTGCCTTGAATCAAGTAATTATTGTCTTGGCCACTTGGGGGGGCAGCAGAAACAAGCCGACAACACAATCGTCTCTTCTTACAATGATTTGCAAAACTAGTTAGCAAACAGTTGCACATTTACACAGCAGAAGTTACCGAGCAACATTATCCAGAGCAGGGTTTCTGATCACCTGGAGAAGATACGTCCAGTATTTACTCCCTTCTAACTCTTTGGTCTCCAGCAGCTCCTGAGGGACAGTTTGCCACTAACCTGCTAAATTCTCCACTATGTTCAACAGCTGGTCTGAGTGGGGATTGTACAGTGGGTTTTGTTTTCTGCATAAACAGCTGCCTCCTGTGGCAGAAAGTTAAGCAATGAGAAGTGTGACTGTGAATCAAAACAGCACAGTCACACATTTTAATGCGAGTTCACCAATAATGTAGTGAGAGAGAGAACAACGTCCTTCAGCGCGAGTTCCTTACATTTATGATGATGAGAATGAGCAACAGCACATTTAATATTAGACATCGCTGGACGCCCATCTTCCACAAGTAGCCAACCTGTCTGTTAAGATGTTAGCGAGGTAGTGTGGAGTCTGATTTTTGTCTCGCTGGCAACCTCAGATTGAGTCATCTCATATTATCAGCATTTCTTTGAGCTCTGTTTTTCTTGTCAAACCTTTCCATCACTTCCTCTTCCTGAAAAACTACTGAGCCTGAAAGCTACGTTACTGTGACAACCAGCAACAGTGACTAGTCATTAGCTGTGTGATTACTGCATATTGACCAGTTTAATTAGCAAATGTTTCTATTTATTTCTCTTTATGTTTTGTTAGTATGTAAACTCTGACATTCTTAATGTGTCGAGATGTTTTTTAACACTCACAATGAGAATCTTGTGGCAGCCTGGCCTGTTCCCACCCCAGGGTGCCACAGCACCCATATTGGGAACCGCTGATCTATCTGAATGGGATTTCATTTCATTTGTAGTTTCTACTGTACATTAAGTATGGATTGGTATTATTGAAAACTTTTCTTCTGAGGAAGTGGGTTCACAACAACAGCAACAAATAAATAAAAAGATGCCACAAAAGCTCCTGGAAGCTACTGAACATCATAGGCTGATAATAAAAAGCACAGGAAGAGGATCTGAAGCTGGATTTTTCCTTCATGTCGACCAAAACAAGCCTGTAAAAAAAAAAAAATTAAAAAAATCCACTGTTTGTCTCACATTGTTTCTGATCCAGCTATTGTTCTTTTCTATAAAACATTCAAAGCTCTTCTTTTACAAACCTTCATTCATGCCACCTCCTAACACTGTCAGTTATCTTACTGCAGACATATAGCTTCTGATTTGTAGTCACAATTAATTCCAACAACCTTGTTTACTTCACCAAGACAACAAAAACAAGAACAATGGGGTTTATTCAAGCGAGGATGAGCAACAAGAGGTCAAAGGAGGAGAGTGCGCACATCTCCACAGAACGCAGTGAAGCAAGACGGTGTCAAAACGTAATATACACTTATTTCCATAGATGCACAAAGAAAAACTGTTTCCATTCAGTTGCAGTGAAGGAGTTAGGTCACATCAAAAACAACACACACACACACAGTTCACAGGATTATGTTGCATCATTTTCTTCTGTCAAAACTGTTCAGTTTTTCAAATAAAGTGAAAATGAGCCGCTGTTCAATCTGAGGTGTATCACCATGAACAAGATCTTTCTAGATTCCCTTCAGGAATGAACGTACAGTCCTACCATGCCTCATGCCTCACAGACAAAACAGGTCACATGTAGGGGTCTTCTGAAACAACCCACATGATGGTAAAAAATAAATAAAGCCACATGAATTCTTTCTAATATGCCACCACTCTAAGTTAAGGGAAGGACTGTTCTACGAGATGTAACTTGTCAGAAAAAAAAGTTAAATATTTGATCTGATGGGAGAGAGAGAGAGAGAGAGAGAGAGAGAGAGAGAGAGAGAAAGGCCCCCAGCTGGACCCAAAATGGGCATGTTGTAATTAATGGCACCAAGAAGTCGGCCTGTTAAAACATCTGACATTTCAGACCAAACCTTTCTAAGGACTTCTTCTAAGGAACGTTGAAATAACATAACACGAAGCCAGCAGACTATTTGTTACATTACCGGTAAGTATTTTATTTATATGTTACTAATGTTAATTCTATATGGAGCCGCTAAGCCTCTGCAGAGGCCCTTTTTGGTGGACTGCAGCTCCCCATGCTGCTGGTGATGGCTGCTGATCACTACTGGTTACATGGATTTTAAAAACGGCAGTTAGCTCAGCAGCAGTCAAACAGACCTAGTGTACATCACCCACGGTTTCTATTGTGCTTTGAGAGTTAATACCCTGAAGTAGTAGCTAAAAAAAGTCCCTCAAAACAGTGTTCTCAGAACTACTATCATACCAAGTTCCTGCAGTGCAGACAAACAAAAAAGGGGGGTACTTTTTTCAATTGTTCCTCCAGTCCGAAAGCACCTTATGTTCAACTAAGATGCATGTGGTAAAAGAAAATGTGACAGTGCCCAGAGTATCTGGGCCATGTGAGCTTTTGGTGATTTTGAAGAGGGCGTTAGGGAGTATTCCAGTGACAGTCTAAGTTGTGACTATCAGACCCCCTTAGTCTTGAAAAATGGATTTGAAAAATGTTGGGTTTGTTTGTTGAGGGAGGACGGCAGCTGTAGCCTGTGTGGATTCACAAGCAGTCAATGGATTCCAGTGCAGGCGCAGCGTCAGGGCAAAACACTGCATCATCACTTCTCCCCTCTGGACCACTTGGAACAAATGGACCCAAACACTGCAGAGCTTCTCCCTAACAGATAAACACACATCTGTCACACTACTGCAGAACCTAGTATATTGTCTGGTTTACTGGTGAAGTGAAGATAAATGAGGACACAGGAGTCGTTTGTTGACGCGTCTAAGAAATTATTTTGTTCTCCTTTGAAATCCACTGTAACTGCTGTGAATCGAAGCAGCTACTGTCACGAAATAACAAACTAAACTTTATCTGAGACACCTTTCAAGACAACAGGAAGCTAGCGTTTGATATTCAAAACATCTTTTCTCAAAAAAATTTCTTCAGTGCACCTTGACTGGTAGATGTGCAGGTGCGAACGATGCTGTCAACATCAACCATACCTTCCAATTTCATGTCAAATGTTCTTTTAAGTTGAGTCGATATTGCTCTCATCTTAGAATTTCTCCATGTCTAATTTACTCACACACATCCTTTTATTTACAGATTTGGCTTTTTCTTTGTTTCTTCCACACATATTGGAGAAGAGTTTGTTCTTTCTGCAGCACAGGTGGAACAGCAGCAGTCAGAATAGAATGTACTATTCTAGGTCTGTTTAATAATTCATCTTATTTCAGCCTAGTGTAAACTGACTCCTTTGAGAATTAATGTTTCAAACATAACATGAAACTAATGATCCTTTTCACTGCCAGTAACCACATTACTATAGTATTAAACTTTCAGCCTAGAGCCTGTTACTTATTTAACTAGTCGACCTATTTATCCAAGGAAAGTTTGTTAAGCACGGGGTCTGTGTGCCCGGCGCCACACACTGCTTCACATGCAAGTCTGGAACCCACAGTTCCCAGTACAACCCCAGTCTGCTTGGCTGGAAAGCAGCTCCACTGGAGCTGTTTGGGGGTTTGGTTTTTTTGCTCAAGGGCACCTCTGCAGTGATTTTATCAGGAACTAAGTAAGACTGCAACATAGATTGAGCTGGATATCTTTGGTGCTGCTCACACGGCTCCCATTGTAAATCAGCATAATAACAATAATGGTTCTTTTTATTGCTGCTTGGTACAAAAGTAACAGATTTCACTTAAAATACTAATAATTACTTAAAGTTCTTGCAGTATTTTAAAAAAGATGCAATTTAGTAATGTTATTTAAGTGTCAATAATTAATATTCTATTGTATATCCATAAACACGTCCTTGTAATGCATACACTGGATTCAGGTGGGAAATGCAAGGACATATTCTTCACAAGAGACCTATGAAGGCATTCGACAAGGACGCCTTCCAGGGTTGGTAGGTTCCCAGTGGACAGCACAATAAAAGCTTCCATTAAAAAAAAATATATATCAACAACAATATTTGGCCCAGTCCAGTCCAGTCAAGCGGTATGCTGCCATACAGATGAGTATGTAGCCTAAAAATCGAGATGCATTTCCAATTGGTTTCCATTTGATCATTCAGTCTGACACTGCATTCGTATAAGTCCATTGTTTTAATGTACTGAACAGTAACATTATACAGCAGTGACACATCTGTCCAGTAAACAACAGTAGTCTCCTTAGCTGACCGAGTGTTTCCTAAGAGAAAGACCAGAAATGTATCGTGGTGTGGTGACATTCACGGAAGCAAATGAATTATATCAGCAACTGAAAACCAAATTTTGGAATGTAATTACTACCGACTACTTAGTGCTAAATATCACCAAATTACTGCTCTGAAACATGTGACTTTGAAAACCCTTGTTGTAATTTCTGTGGTTTTTGTGAAAATGTTAATCATCAATTCAAAGTCAAATATTTCAGCACAATAAATTCAATGATCTTTAAATTCTAGCAAATATTCAATTGTCAGTTTTCAAATTTTGCCGTTCAGTTACCGATATAATTCAAATTACAACGTGTTGTAACTGTACAGTGGCGTCGACAGGATTGTATTTCATAGTACACACAAGAACTGCCTACAGCAGAGTACTGCTGCCACCATGAGAAAATAAACATTTGATAAGTATCTTGTTATAACAAGAAGCTCTTCTTGGTTCTATGAGATACTTTCACGTTAAAACATGTCTGACGTTATTACAGCATACTGTATTTTGTCGCCCTGCACAGCTTGAAGCAGCCTCTCTCCCAACACCTACCATACCAACCTTCCACACAGTGACCAGCGCTGCACTCCAGCCGGTTCTTGGGAATCACTGCTCTGACACTTAAATCCACACTAATTATTAGCCCCCAAAATAACATGAATGTAGCTTATAAGCCATGATCAATACAAAATACACTGCACGTCCTGATGATGTTACAGGCATTACTGACAGCAGGTAAAGCAGTGTCACTGCTGTCATAATCATCATCATCATCATCATCATCAACTTTATTTATATAGCACATTTAACACAGCCGAAGCTGACCAAAGTGCTTAACACAATATCCACAACACCCCTTAAAAAACAACATAAACGAACAGCAACACAAAAACATCATACTTAAAACAACCCCCTATCATAAATCACAAGCTCAACAAGACACAGGATCATACCGGTTCAAATGCCAGACGATACAGATGAGTCTTCAAATAGATTTTAAAAGTGGACATCGAGGGGGCCTGTCTAATATAAAGGGGCAATGCATTCCACAACTTTGGCGCCCCCACAGAAAAAGCTCTGTCCCCCCCCTAGAGCTCCGCCTAGCCCTCGGTACCTCCAAGAGCAGCTGGTCAGCCGATCTGAGGCACCGGGAGGGGCTATAGGGGTGCAGCAATTCTGTAAGATAATGGGGGCCAAACCATTGATTGTCAGTCAGTCCAAGCTGTGCAGGCTCATGTTAGGGGTGTGTGATGCCGTATTAGGTCGCTTTTTAGGCCATACACACTGGATCTCGACTGTGCAATGACTGTCACTCGCCAGTGATGAAGCACTGTGCAAACAGGCTTAAGGCTGCCAGTGCCACTGTAGCTGTATATTTAGATACAATACAAGTGAAAAAGCAGCCAAACACAAAGAACTTTCAGTACAGGAATGTCAAACACTTTTCATTGTCCCATTCAGAGGCTGCGGGTCTCAACATACTGTGCTTACATGTAAAAATCAATACTGGCCAACCAATCAGGGGTTGGATCAGTTTGCTGTTGGCTCTGAGACATGAATCCTGGTACAGTACCGACGACATCCAGATAGCCACAGTGGAGTTCATCTCCTAAGAAGCTCACCTTTCAGGCAGACACAGGTCATCAAAGGACAAAACACGATGCTAGTTAGCAGCCACGAATGGCTGGCTTCTGAGGGCCTTTTTAAAGCTGAATGTGTGACATAAATTTTAATAAACTAACCTCGACCCAACTTAAGTGTCTACACACCAAGGCAGCACAGACACAAAAAACGCTGCATCAAATATTAAGCAGCCAAGCTGCACAGAGAGGCCGCGGCGCACACAAAAGATGTTTCGTGTGAGTGAGAGTTTCAGAGACAGGAGCCATGACTGGAACCGCGACCTCAGTCTTTAACCATCAACTGACTGTGGTCACCACGGCGCTTTGCTAGAACTAAAGGCGGTGAATTATTCAGGCTTATACAACACAGGCTTTACTCTTGAACTTTATCATCCCTCTGTCTGCACTCTAATCATTTTCCTCCTTCCCTCCTTTCATCCTTGTTCCATTCACATTTTTTCTTTTTGTTTTTTTTCCATTTTCCAGTTTCTCTCCCACTCTGGTTTTTTGTCTCATCCTCGCTCCAGCAATCTATCATTCCTGAAAATCCAAACCATCATTGTATCGTTTCCCTTCTTCTTTTGCTTTCATACACCCCCTTGTTCTTCTTTGTTTCCCCTGAAGGGCGACACTACATTTCCCCCTTCTCCTCCAGACGAGTGTGCTTCAACATAACCTGCTCCACCATTTTATATTAAGTATCAAGCACAACTGGGGAACCTCTGCAGCGATTTTGATTAGTTTAAAAATTTCTAGACCACTTTCTCCAATGTCATCCCTGGCATATGGAGATTTACACTCACCCATTAACTTCACTAAACGTTCTCCAAGTCCGTCTCAGGTTTCTTCTGTACTGAAATGACACCATTACCTCGTCAGAGTTCCCTGAAGGTGAAGGTGAGCAATTGGTGGGCAGAATGTGAACTCTTGACCTCTAAGAGATGGATTCTGGGTATTGCGGTGAGGTGAAAAGGTCAGTGAGGGGAAATAAAAGAAAGCAAAAGTAAATGTGTGTGTGTGTGTGTGTGTGTTTACAGACAGCCATGGCTGAACGAGGCACTAATAAAGAGGCTTCAAATGTGTGTACATGACACAGAACTGGAAAAATTTATAAAGACAGAGAAAAGAACAATGTACAGTGAAGATCCAGCCAGACAAAGCCAAGTGGCAGCATCACGTACCAACACACTACACATGAGTGATGAGGTTGTAGCAACAGGAGTGAAAACGTCATTCTAAGACATTAGCGCCGTAATACTGTACATCTGAAACAGCTGGCACAGGCGGTATTGACAGACAGCAAGAGCAGCAGGTTAGAGAGAGAGAGAAAAGAGCCTAATGACACCTGCAGAGGCAAACGCGTCCTATGTGTTGTCAGAACATTAACTTTACTCGTCTCCATCTCCCCCAGGTAGGTTTAAGAGGAGTTTATGACTTGGGTTAAAACGCCCACTGATTAAAAAGCACAGCGTCGCACGCTGGACTCGAACACCTCTCTGCTGTGGGAAAGTTCGATGCTTGTCTGACTCACCCATCCAACCCAGTCACCCCCTAATATGGCCCTTCTCCCTTCAGGTACGACAACGTCACAAATTCACCTGACGGGCATCGAATTAGCATCAGTATCGGATGTCCTGGGAATGAGAATGGGCTCTAATAACAGGATGCAACAAAGCAGATGGAAGCAGTTATTCCAATGCAACTGAACACTTGTTATTTCAACTCTACATTATGTAAAAATATAATTGAGCAGTCTGAAAATAAAGACTTATGAGCATCTCCAGTTACACCCCGACACCATAAAATAGTAAATGGAAAACATGGAAAGCATTAAAATCAAAAATAAAATAAGTGAGAACTCATTAGAATGCGTGAACGACCTAAAAGACGTCATGCAGACCTGAAAATAATGCACGTTTTTACAGCTCATACATAAGGTGCACAGCACATACACAAACATTTTATTTTATTACAACCAGCTGGTGCCTCCCTGTCAAATCTCATCACTGCTGTGTGTTGTTATACTACTTGTGTTTGCAATTTGTATTTTAGTGTTTGTGTTCTGCAAACCCTGTTTGCAAACCTAATGTCGCTGACTGTGTTAGCAAGTCTAAATTTAATCCCGTCTCCAACCTAGAGCCCTAAATAATAGGAGTTAGAAAAGTGGAGGGTAAAAAGGAAGGAACAATGACTGTTTGCCAGGTGGGTGAACAGTTGGTACAAATTAAAAACACACACACACACACACACACACAGAAACACTCAACTCTTTTCCTCTACTGCTCTCTCTTTCACTTTATCAAATGCTGGTACTGACATTCTTGCCATTATTATCATCACAGAGAGAGAAAAAGAGATGAAAGCTACCTGTGTAATTATCTTTCCATTACCGAATATAATGTAGTTACCTGTGTGTGTGTGTGTGTGCGCGTGTGTGTGTATGCAAGTCACTTGGCATTCAATCACATCGGAGTGCTTCTTGGCAATACACACACACACACACACACACCGGCCAGCCGGAGACAGATTCTTTGACAACCACTTAAGATGAACAGGACAGCTGGCAACACAAAGACACGCAGGTCTATTTTAACTCATGAATCTGTCATTTTAAAATCATTTTAAATTAACGATCTCCGCCCTTAATTAACATCAAGCAGTTTAAAAAAAAAAAAAAGCTTGAACATTTATAGTAGCTTTTCCTCACATCTGGCTTCTGCATCCTCATGTTTGATACGGTCTGTACTGTTTGACAGTAGCCACCAAGTCACTTACAAAATGCAGCTGTAGTTTTCTTTTCCCCATCTGAGATGTGACATGAATGAATCTTAGACTTGCTTAGTGTGTTCTCACCGGCGTCATAGCACTCTGATGCTTTTAGGAACTATTTTCAGGATCTTCCATTTGTCCTTCAGTTTTCTCTTCTGTTTTGGAAACTAATTTGGTCTTCAGCTTTTATTTTATGTAATTATATTCAAAATAAAAACTGAAGCACTAAATTGTTTGTTAGTAATCACTTTTAGGTCCAGTGGCCTCCGGAAGGACAACGGCCACTTCCTCAAAAGAAGCCCAGCTTTTAGTTTGTCAGTTTGCGCACGGTGTCTTCAGTTGAGCTTAAGGTTTACAGACCTGACCGCCTGCTTTCAGGCATCTTGTTTTGCTCCTTGCTTCGTGTCTTGAAAGCATCACATGATGCACACTGGCCCAAAAATGTAATCATTACAAAAGGATGGTGGGCACATTTTCCTTACAGTCACAACATCTTGAACATTAGACATCATAACAATAAGTAGAATTCAAAAGGAGATCGATATCCAACAACTGGATCATGAATGCAAACTGATGTGTGTGTGAGGATGAATGCATGTGTGTTAAATTATTGATAGTTTTCTTTTATGCTTTGTTTGACACTTGGTATTTTTGGTCATCTACGCTGCCATTTGTATTTACTTGTTTTCAATGTGAGCACACCAAAGTAAGTTCCTATCAACTATGTTGAAATGGCAGTGAAGCCTTGAATTGAATTGAATGATCAGTGCAACATTAATGCACGTACCAAGCACTAACGTAATAAATACAGATACAGTGCCTTTCTAAATGTCCCCTCAGCTTCAACATGACATACTGGACAGCATCAACTTCTCCTGGACTTCTTCCTGCTCGAGCTGTGCTCACCTCCGCTGACATCTGAGCAGCACCCAGGCAGAGACGAACCATCGGAAGGAGCACGTGGGCAAAGCCTGCAAAAGTCAACAGTCTGACGCTGACCGTGCCATAGCAGAAACAGCTTGTTAAGGAACCTTATTAATTATTCCCCGTCTCTGCCTCAATGATGCTCTGACACACATCCTTTTATTCACAGAAACATTTCTTCTTAGAAATCTGTTATTGCGTGCATAACAACGTAATAAACCCGATCATGCCTGAGAACATTTAAAGTTTTAAATTGGCCATCAATACGAACAGAAAATAAAAGAATCAACTTCAAGTGAGTAAGTAAGGAGCTTTTTTCACAACAAGCCTGAATGCACCATGTCATAAATTATCCAAATCTGCCGGAGGGCTGAACCATTTTCCCAGAAAGCATTAATGCATTTTTCCCTGAGAAATGATTTGTCAGTGCAGCAGGTGGCCCACACTGATTGAACACACACTGACATTTTAAATTTGGTGGGCGGTTGTTTCAGGGATATGTCTGAACTAGTTATTTATGGGGTTTATATCATCTGAAAACAATGCAACACGCTTTAGATTATTATGTTAATACCCCTGCGCCTGCATGATTTATATTCTACTGCTGGTCTGAGTGTAGGTTTGAATGACGAGGTCGGCTGAATGGCAAAATGTCATATGTAAATGTTTGAGTGTAGGTGGTTAAAAAAAGATGAGTTTCAAAACAGAAACGGCCAAAACTCATTACAGCGTTTTCAGTCCTCAAGCTCAGCCATCGGGTTCTGATGCTTTGTAAAGTCATTTTGGCACATCATAGTGGTGCATCACAAAGACGCACAGGGTTTTCAATAGAGAACATTCACGTCAGCATGACACACCAGATGTGCGTCACACAATGTCAGTCAACACCTTCACATTACAGCCAATAACTACACGGTTAGGTTGATGGAAAGACTGTGAGATAAAACAACTGATTAAAAAAGGACAATGTCACACACACTCACCTTTCTCCTGTGGGTAAGTCTGATGTTTTATAGCCCACACATCCACCCCATCCACCTCCTAATGCGGACTTCGTCCCTTCATATACCATTTCTGGGAATCACATACTGATACAAATGGATGAGCACTATTTAAAACCCTGTGCGTCTCATACTGATGCCAACGTTACCCTTTAGCATGTGTATGCGACACAAAGATCCTTGACAAGGTGTCAGTATTTGACACCCTGGGAATGAGAAACAGGCAGGGTCAGCTGCACACACAGAGAGCCAGACACTTTTATAAATGTCCAACATTTTTAAGATTTAAAGCTGCACTTACTAGTGTTGTTTTACATTAACAGCAGTTCAGATGACTGTGCAACATCATGTGGGACATGTGGGTCCTAGTGACAAACTCGTAAAGCCAGTTTCTGCAGTTCCCTTTGCTCTGTAGGGATTTCGAGTCAAATACTGGTCGTCGTTTTGGTTTTCTGGATCATGTCATCCAGCCTGTTTCCAAAAAATGACTTAAAAGCTTCCTGCCCAGCACTGAACAGCAGAAAGACAAAGCTAGCAGCTAGCTGATAAAGAAGGATGATATTATTTTTCTCAGGAGCTGGTGGACACCAAAGCTAAAATAAGTGGATGACGGGACAAATTCACTGTAATATCGGCCCATATCTTTTAAATAGAATAGCAAATTGTTTTCTAACATGTTCACCGTTTGTTCTATAGTATAGAAATTAATATTTCTAATTATTTTGTAAGACTAGAAGATTAAATTATTTCTCTGCTCACTATTTGTTCTGGTTGTGCAGCCCACACAAACACACACGCCCACTTTTGATAAAGTGAAGCCGACAGTAATCAGATGCATCCTGAAAGGTCAAGGCTTTCACATTTCCATGAGGACTCTTTCGCTGTCTAAACACGTTACTCAGTGAATTAAATTCAATAACCTCTTTTCCACACATATGATTAATCAATCCTTATTAATACCATCCACATCATTATTTTGACCCCCACTTTCATGTGTATTCATTATTCACAGCTCGACAGCAGCTTGTGTTTCACATAATCAGAGTCGCGGTGACCTCCAGCGAAGACACTGAAGTTATCGCTGATGACAGAAAGATGGGAGAAATCACTGAGATACATGATACAACCCAGACAAGGACAGCAGACAACAGGGTTCCTGTGGGTCTACACACAATCACCATCAACCAGATTTCTCCAACCTCGTCCAACATTGAAATGTTGGCGCTTTTCAGCCAAGTCCAAGTAAAGTCATTAAACTTTTTAATCAAATCAAATGTCAAGTTTTTGAATATTATCGATCCAAAGCTGCGATAAAAGTATTTTTACATGCAAGGCCAAGTCTACAGAGGCCTTGTAATTAAACATTCGAGGGTGTCCTAATTCTTCATTGTTTTAGGATTTTAACAAGTAAAAACTTGATTGATTTTGTTTTTAAACCCTGAGTTTTGACCTGGCCAATTTATCTGATCATGCTGTGACTGCCATGAGTTATGGTTATGTCAAAATGCCTGCAAGAATTAAGTCCAAGTAAACTGGGCTGACTATCACATATTAGAACGGATTAGAAGGACTGGCTGTGAGGTCCCTTCCCTAAACCTTATCAATTACAAACAAACAGCTAACCCCAACCCTTTACCCTTAGGGACTATCCTCCTGTAAAAAACTACTTTATACATTGTTTGTGCAGGATATTATAGCCAATTGTTATGAGTTATGTGCGACATCTAGTTATTAAATGAGGAAAGGAGTAACACTGTGATATAGGGCCACAAAGTGCTTGGTAGGAGGTGGATGGCTAGTTACAAAGAACACAGGACCCTTTGTCAGGTGAGGCTGGTGTATTTCAAGAGGTTTTTGTTCCTAAATGTAACCAAAATGTGGCAAAATGCAATAAAACCATGATGTTTCATAATTCTAACTGCATATTTATGACAGTTTAGGACAGTGTTCCGCTAACTTTCTGCCAAGTAGCTGGCTAGCTAAACATTGTGTTTATGGCTGTTTCTATGATGTCAAAAGTCCGTAAAGCTTGGTAGCATGACGCATGTTGTTGTTAACATTTGGGAGGTTGTTGTAATTCCACCCACTAGTGTAGTAGCACTGTTTACGGAGACACTACTATGGGTCATAGGACAGGGAAGGAGCAAATGACCATAAGGGTCATAGAGGTTGAAGGACTTGTCTTACCTTAACCTAATCCATATCTAATTTTAACCTGAACCCTAAAACCAAGCCTTAACCCTCAAAAAGTCCTGAGAATTTGGTAAAACTGGCTAAAATGTCCTCACAATGTGTCCACACAATGACATATAGACATGTACACCAGCTCCATCACTGTCATTATCTACTCTCTTAGTTCTTAGTCTTTGCTCCGAGTGACAAACCCACGTTTGTGTTAAAAACAAAACCAAATCTGACTCGACTTAAACAGAACCTTCTGCTGCCTGGTTTGACCTTTCACTATAGAGTCTATCCTCATCTAATCTTGTTACCGAGAAGAGCTGAGCAGGAAAACACAGGACAGAAACAGCACAAAGACCTTTTTACTAGTGAACGGTGTCACCACCTTCACATCTGCTCTCTACATATGAAGTGTAATTTAACTTCATATGCTCAACTTTTGGTTTAATTTACATGCAATTAAGCATCTGAAGTCTGTTCTGGAGCCACCACAAGTCCCTCAGAGGATCTGTAAGTCTACTGCAATCATCTTTTCCCACTAATGATAGACGTTTGGTGAGTTGTGCCACATTTGACAGAAAACTGACATTGTTTAAATATTTGTTATTTCTTACTGAGTAAAGAAAGGAGAATGAAGTGTTTTTGTCTTTATACCTTTTTCATAATTTATGGGTTTGGTGAAACTGCTATTTAAAGACATCACTTTTGGATTCCAACTTCTAACGGGCCTTTATTTTTGACTAATTGTTTAGGTATTTCACAGAATAGTCATAGGTGAGAGTGAAATAGTAAATCAGTTGGAGCCCTACTTGTGAAATTAGAAGGAAAAAAAAGTCATGTATAAATCTGACAGTTCACAAATGTTTTACTAGATCCTTCATCAATTCTGAGATTTAAAACCACTCAAGCCTGGTGCCAGGCTGACATCACAGTGTTGACTTGTAACTTCTTTGATGGATGCAGTTTCTGAATGTAAACCTCTTTCTGAGGAATGTAACACTAAAACCAAAACTGTTACACATACATACATTGTTTCTGTTTAGTTGGTCTGTAGATTTGTTTGCATCCTCTTCTAGCTTCAGTTGTCTTTGTTGTATCCTGGTGCTTTTTGATGTTCTATTCCCACATTTTCCATACTGAAAAAACACCTGCTTCTTGAACCTGTCTGCTCCCTTTTATCTTCATCTGGACTCGCAGTGGATCTTGACTATAAAAATCTATTAAAAAAAAAAAAATCAGTTCACTGTGTGAACTGATTTATATCAGTCGTATTCTGTCAAGGGAACACTAAACCCCCTGCCTGTATACCCACTTCACATTAAAAAAGAAACTGTAAACTGAGCATCAGTGCCTCAGTTTGACCTTTCAGCAGAGCCAAGCACTTGTGTGTTTAATCCCTTTATGAAGTGCTGCAGGGGTGAAGGCTAGCAGACTGTTGTGAAGTGAAAAGAGAGGTGCAGACCTTCATGAATATGGATCAGAGCTGAGGGCTGAACATGGAAATGATGTGAATTAGAGAAGCATGCATCAATCTATAGGCAGGTGTTTGCATTGTTAATAACAAAGTCATTACCTTGGCACCGTTCACTCAGTTACTGTCATTTTCAAATGACTAGCTCAGAATCAGCTCAGACCTTAGTGACACACACAGGGTAGGATGTCAGAAAGCACTAAATCATTACTGCTTATGTCTGTTCAGGGGATTTGTTGATGGCAAAGAAAAATACGGAAGATCAACAGCCTGACCTTTTACATTTTCTAAGCACACTCCAAATGCCTTCTTTCTACCGAGAAGCAACAGAACCATAAACGGTGAAGCTAATATAGAAATGATGGGACTTCATTAAAATATGAAAACATCCAACTCCAGGCTGTTTTGGCCTTGCTTGTCCCTAATGAAAGAGCTGTGTTGATGTAATATGAGCTATTCATGCTGTAAGTACTTCAAAGTTTAAAGGAGAGCGCCCCTCATGTGTAGTTTTCTTTACTGTTGATACGTGTTCACTTCACTTCCCAGAATCCCACAGCACTGTTTTAATCAAAGAGCATCTCCTTCAGAGTACACACTGCTGCTGCTATGTGCTACACTGGCTGATACCAGAACTACTTCTCATGAATTATAAACCAAAAAGTGACACTGAGGACTTTCATATCAAGTAAAAGGCTGTTGGTACAGTAAGTGCTTCTGAATGAAGTTCAGTCTGCTTTTATCAGGACAGGACATAAACAGAAAACATTTTTCTTCAGTTTCACAACACCAAAAGCAGCTGTAGCAGCACCGACAGAGAGGGACACGATGGTAAATAAAATACTGCTTTCACTTGCAGCTAGAAAGTATGAAGCATAATCGGCATAATCTCTGACACAGTGGACTTTTGTGTTACATGACAGAAGAACAGGTTGCAGAGGCCAAAAAAAACAACAACACCACATGAATGATGCTCAGAGCAGATAAAAGGTAAAGGACCCAGATAAGGGAAGTTGAAGAGACAGGATAAGACACCTTAAATCACTGGGTTGTCACTACTTGCACATAAAAATACTGTGAGTCCTGCTTCCACAGAGAGTTCGAGTTTTCAGAAGTGATTCTGCACTGCAGCCACATTTCTGTCTGAGATAAAACATTTGAGAAAAAAAAGATATTTTCCTTAACTACTGATGTTTATGGGCTTACATGATTAGTGTCTGATTTATCTACCTCACGCGCGCACACACATGCAGCTCAGCATGAAAATGAGCTCATTTGATAAAGGAGGAAAAGACTAGAACACATTAAAGCAGCATAAAAGAGCAGGAGTGAAAACAAGCAGTTATTGCTTTTGAAAAAATACAAATGTACAAAATGATACACAAAATATAAATCATGTTTTTGCAGATATAATCTGTTTCAAAGCCATTTTGCACATTTGTGCATTTCTTTTGGGGGTTAGACATGAGACACACAAACACAGAATCTTCATTTCTTCAACAAAGTATTTTCTACATGCATGTTTTAGATGCTGTGAATTCTGTATTCACAGTGCTCCACAGAGTCACTGGCACATTATAACAATTCAAACCGATGCCATTTAACATGAAACATTTAAATACCTCTGAGCAAACAAGTAAAATTCTACTGCAGCACCCATAACCTCCCATGTTTAATACAACCCAAAGCATGAACTTTATCATGCTGTTGAATTTGCTCCTCTTTCAGCCTAATTCCCACGTCAGATTTATTCAGATTCAACATTGTTGGCTACCAAACGACTGAAACACCACCGATGGGGATAAATATCTCCGGCTCAACACCAGTTGGGCAGAGCTCATGAAGCCTCTTGAATGAGAGGTGAAACGTCTTCAACCTAAAAAGTTTTTTCAGCTTACTATGACCTGGATGACTGAGAATCTGCACTGACATCTTATACATAGCACTGCTAAAAATGTAAAGACTGTCCTAAGAGCAGCGTGAAAGATTCACCAATTGCTAAGACACACTGATGATGTTGAACTGAACATGACCACTACAATACACAGCACTTCTAGGAAATTCCACAAACTACTGCATTACAGGTTTGCAAATATACAGCAATTTCACATGTTTGAAACCCATTCAGCAAATGAAATCCTGATCCCATGTTACCATCCTCTCCTGTGTGTGCAGACAAGAGTTGGTGCCCGGATAAGGTTTGTGATTTGTGAGGCTGTTTTTAATGCTGGAGGCTGCAGGACCAGATTAAACTGTAACTCAGTGCTTCGGGCCGTGGCACGGCTCACAGATATGCATGAGGCACAGAGGCCACAAATGCACACAAACACCTGCAACAAAACACACACACACACACACACACACACACACACACACACACACACCTCTTTTAGACAGGGATTCTGCTGTAGTGGCATTAAGCGAGCTGCTTTGCCTATTTACACTGAACTAATAAAAGTAGGAATACACCGATACTTGTGCTCAGACCGAGTACCAGTTGGAGTACTTGCCAATACAAAAGTACAACTACTTAACTACTTAATAATAAATAATAATAATAATACAATGTTTCTATTATAAATATTACACTCAACATAAAAGGTGCATTAACTTTAGAGACAATTTGTATTTTCATGAGATTTACTTTCTGATCGTGATTCACGTTCTATTTACACATATTCCTGCTCACTGGTATTAGAAGTACGACATTTGACGTGACGTCCAGCGTGACTACACATGCTGGAAATACAAAGCAGACTGTAAGTATGGTGTTGCTTTCAAAACAATAATGACAAATGAAACAGAGAAGGGATGTGCTTATGCCCATACTGTAAATTTATGACATGATTCAGACTCAAATAAAACCCACGACAGCAGCAGCAGTTGTTGTAGCATTGAGTAGTTGTTCCTTTACAGAGAGACCAAGGTGGAACAACTGTGCCAACACTGACCCGTTATGTTGTCCTGGTACCTTTCCTACAGAACAGCGTGGCAGCAACTCGGTCCAATAATCCTGCCTTGATGGGCAGTAAACAAGGGGCTACAAGCTGCATCAGGTTTCAATTTCTGGTTGACAAACTGCAGCTAAGCTCATTTAGACTGAGGACTTTACTTCTTTGCCTTTCATATCTCCTTCCTTTCTTCTTTATCATGTCCTTCCCCTTCCCTCCCTTCTTTCAATACACCTTAATACAATACATAAATCATAGCAGCCAAAATGCAGCACAGACAAGGACCAAATTAATAACTCAGTGCCTTATAGTGTAATCACTCATAGATTAACATGATGCATGTCTGCACAAACACACACACACACACACACACACACACACACACACACACACACCTTGGGACATATCTGTACTCAAAGGAAGACCAACTTAACTATATTGCCTCCTGTTTCTGATTACACCCCTTTATCCCTTCATCTTCTGCCCTGACTTGCAGGATGAAGACTGGGCGATGCAGCATGTGTCGCAATTTATTAACACAAGGAACGTAAAAGTAGGCTTTACTTCTTTCAGGTGTGTTTTTCACCTCCACTATGTACATTGTCTTCTGTTTCTGGAAACTGCTGCTGCTGATTAGCTTCACCATACAGAAGTCTATGGTCTGGCTCATAATTCCTCAACCATCACACACAAGCAGTTTTACTGGGTTTCTTGTTTCATTATTTGGCCAAGTCCACCTCTATGTAAACTATTTGTTCTCCATTTTAAATCCTTTAAGTCCCTCTAACACTGCCCATTCAATGTGGGAGTTCTCCAGCCAGTTTTCCGCCTCGTCGTTCTGTATAAAAAGGGGCAGTACTGGCATAGTGGGTCAGTGCTGAAAATGCTACAACAAGAGGTAGTATTTTTGCTGAGACAAGTTCGTCCCACTTCCTGTATAAACAGGGCAAAGCAAAATGTGGGGTTAGAGGTCCACATGAGAGAGCGCGAGAGGAGACACAATGGTCACAGAGAACAAACTGAATCAGAGAATTAAAAGGGTATTTTGTGGTTGTTTCACTGTGTTTACATTCTGAAGTATGTATAAAGAGCCACACCTCTGCACAACCCTTTGGGAAGGATTTTGCGTGCACACTTCTGTCTGTCCTGTTCAAATTGGCCATAGTGTGAACAAATCATTGGACATCGTGATAAGCATTGTGCTTCAGGTCCAGCAGCTGCATAAAATGAAGACAAGAGTGGCAGTTTGCTGGCTTTTTTAAGCCCAGTGTAAAGGGATTAAATAAAAAATGCTGTATTGAAGGAGGGTCAAAATGCTGGCAGCTTGGTGTGATCTCTGTATAAAAGAGGCTTTAGTCCTGATGGTTAGTTGGTCAGTTCATAATTTTGGTTGAGACCAAACTATATCAAGAACTATTTGATGGATTGCCATGACAATGACTGACGACATTGGTGATACCATGACTTTTCCTCTAATGCCACCATGAGGTTACATTTGGGATTTTGGGTGAAATACTGTATCTATACAGTTTCTGGATAGGACTGCCATGACACTGTGTACAGACATTGATGTTCCTCTCACTCTGATGAGCCCCAGGGTTTTTATCTGGCTCCCGTCTGTGATCAAATACTTGCATTTCATCCTTCAGCTGTAATTTGCTTTTAGAGCCAATTAGCAAAACATGCCAAAGCCAAACTAAAATGTGGTAAACAATTATACCTGCCTAGCATGCTAACACTGTCATGTTACCATTTAGCTCAAAGCACTAATGTTCCTGGTTACAGCTAATCTGGAATCTTCTCAATACGTCTGTGCAAATGGCATGTTTCTCCATGTTATGTTTCCCAAACACTAGCTCACTGTTCAGGATGTCTTCGTCTGTGCTTCCTGCTTTACTTGATAGCTGATGTGCATAACCATTTCCAGAGATACCAGCCCTGCTGGTCTGCATACACCTGCATATACTATACTGTGTGTAACTGTAACGGGCTCTACCGGGTGCAACACTCCTTGGCCGTTGGCGGGGTTAGTGTACTCTGCGTTGTGTTATATGTTGAAATAATGGCACTGACCACTGTTGTCACACCGGTTGACTTTATTTATCCCCTGGGTAATTGCAAAGAAAAATAAAATGAGTCACAGCACATGGGGTGATCATCTGCTACATGCGTCTCTTCTCTCAGCTTGGAGAGCACAAACATGAGTTACACAAATCACAAAATAAACTATTACCATTAAATTATATTAAGTGCTAATGTAAGTCTAACCAGTGTGAACACTTATGAACAAATACTGTGCGGAGCATACCTGGGTAATTGCAAAGGAAAATAAAATGAGTCACAGCACATGGGGTGATCATCTGCTACATGTGTCTCTGGAATAGAACCACGCAATAATTAGCACACATGACAGAACACGTGCACCCACAAATCGCCCCAACTGCACTTGTCTCAAATAAAACCCATACTCATAACTACACATATGAACAGGACAATTTGTGATAACTTAAAACAATGACAAAATAGCTTAACCAACAGAAAATACCATATCTGGCGCTCTTAGCAAAAGCACATACCTTCTCTCAGCTTGGAGAGCACAAACTGCGAGTTACACAATGATGATGAAGAAAGAGGGTGATCAGGCCTCTGACTACTCGAAGCTAGGTATGACGCCTGTTACACCACACAAAACTTAGCACAAACCCTGCGTCACAGTACAGTTCCTTCAACATAAAAGAAATACACCAGACAGACACTTTCTGGAATCGACAAAAAGAGACTAGAAACTCCCATGGATTAGAACATAGGGACCTTTAAGACAGGTTTCTGAACCATAGACTCCATCAGCCTATTCACTGATCCAACTAGTCTGCCTGCCCGTGTCCTGATATTGCTGCCGGCGACAGTCGATGCACTCTGGTCTGAGTCAACTGAGGGTTCAGGATGTAACGTGAACTCAGTAATAGTATGAGATGCAGCCGGATTTGAAGACATGTCGTCTGTGCAAACAGGACCAGATTGC
>NW_018128227.1:336339-336944 GCF_001952655.1 Monopterus albus | reverse complement strand
ATTTGCTCCGGCCAATGATGTTTTGCACCCAGGGGAAGAGTGCGCAGCATATTGCCTAAGGTGCGGTTGAATCGTTCAGTGCCACCGTTGCCCATGGGGTGATAGGCTGTTGTGCAGGACTTGGTAACGCTAGCTAAATGAAGTAACTCTGCAATCAACTTGCTCTCAAAATTGGCACCCATCCACAACAAATGGCAGCACTTTAGAGATGCAAGGGTCTTGCTCCTGGCCCTGCTGCAACTCCTGTGAGGAGAGCATGGTGAACGAAGGGTCACCACAGGATGGTTGTTGGATGTTTTGAGTCAACTGGGCAGCTCTGGACTCCGTGGCAATCCCCCAATGACACTGAGCCTCACAAAGAGCGGTGAGTTTATCCATATTACATCCACTGATGGACAGCCAACAAGGAGCAGCCATACAAGACAGAGATTGACACTTGACCCTGAAAGCATCTTGGATGGAATCCTCAATCATCCCATCAGCACACTGAACAAGTTTGCAATACGGCTCCTCCAACAACCTCTGACAAAGGTTTCACAAAGGGGTCCCGACTCAGTGCGTCGGCCACCACATTTCCTTTTCCAGGCAGGTGCTTGAGGGCAAAG
>NW_018128227.1:334148-334427 GCF_001952655.1 Monopterus albus | reverse complement strand
GCCTTTCCAGCGCTGAACATTTGTGAACATCGACAAAAAGCTGTCAATCTCAGGGCCACACTGATGGTCGTGTCGGGATGCGATCTCCCAATATAATGGATCCCCTTTCAATTTGTGTGTCAGCCACTTAATGACATTCGAGCCCAAAATGAGATCATCCTGTTGTCCAGGCACAACCAATGTGGGCACAACACAGGACATGCCATAGATTTCCATTTCCAGATCATAAAAACCATCAGGTTGAGTCTGCAAGCCACCACAGCCAACCAAAATAACATT
>NW_018128227.1:333287-333904 GCF_001952655.1 Monopterus albus | reverse complement strand
GTGAGGGATTTATTTGTCCCCCCCACCCCCCCCCTCTCTAGGTGTGGGATGCCTAGTTTAACTGTTGGCCTGGAGCGGCCGAGCCACCGTTGGGATCGACAGGGCGCTGGCTAGAAATCTGAGGACAGTTCCTTTTCCAGTGTCCCGGAGACAAGCATTTCAGACACCTGTTTTCCCGTCTGCAGTGTGACAAAGTCGAATGAGCAGGGGTACCACAGACCGCACACACTCTGTGAGAGTGTTGTGAATTCCCTGGTCGACTGGGGGGAGCTACTGGGGCTTGGGCCTGTTGTGAGACCAAGCAATCTAATAGATTCACTAAACTTCTCCAACTGTCATTGTCAAGGCTGGATTGGGCAGCAGGCGCCGAGGAAGACACTAAATGTGCAGTGCAGTGAGAGACGGGCACCTCGCCAGCGCCAGGC
This sequence comes from Monopterus albus, assembly GCF_001952655.1. Lineage (NCBI taxonomy): Eukaryota > Metazoa > Chordata > Actinopteri > Synbranchiformes > Synbranchidae > Monopterus > Monopterus albus. Next base: position 333,479 of record NW_018128227.1, on the reverse strand, counting down.
ACACAGCTTTGAGTGTGGGATCTATACTCAGTCTTATGGCGAGTAGGAGCAATTACAGCTCTGGCCTATTTCTCTTGGGAATGTTCATCCAGTCTTTCTTGGACTTCTGATGCTGACCATTTTTCTGCAGACTTAAACTTGAAGACACTTGCAAGCGATTTGTCTGGACAATGCTTAATAAACATTAACGTG
>NW_018128227.1:322474-331823 GCF_001952655.1 Monopterus albus | reverse complement strand
TGTAACGGGCTCTACCGGGTGCAACACTCCTTGGCCGTCGGCGGGGTTAGTGTACTCTGCATTGTGTTATATGTTGAAATAATGGCACTGACCACTGTTGTCACACCGGTTGACTTTAATTATCCCCTGGGTAATTGCAAAGAAAATGAGTCACAGCACATGGGGTGATCATCTGCTACATGCGTCTCTTCTCTCAGCTTGGAGAGCACAAACATGAGTTACACAAATCACAAAATAAACTATTACCATTAAATTATATTAAGTGCTAATGCAAGTCTAACCAGTGTGAGCAATTATGAACAAATACTGTGTAGAGCATACCTGGGTAATTGCAAAGAAAAATAAAATGAGTCACAGCACATGGGGTGATCATCTGCTACATGCGTCTCTTCTCTCAGCTTGGAGAGCACAAACATGAGTTACACAAATCACAAAATAAACTATTACCATTAAATTATATTAAGTGCTAATGCAAGTCTAACCAGTGTGAGCAATTATGAACAAATACTGTGTAGAGCATACCTGGGTAATTGCAAAGAAAAATAAAATGAGTCACAGCACATGGGGTGATCATCTGCTACATGCGTCTCTTCTCTCAGCTTGGAGAGCACAAACTGAGAGTTACACAATCATGACGTACAAAAAAAAGTGCATCTCAGGCGTCTTAAAAAGACAGTACACAATTGATCAGCTACAGTATATAACCCTGTTTAAACAATTAACAAAACAAATAGGGATTTGGTGTGGTTTCAATCAAAGAGTTATAAGGAAGTTACATTTCTTTGTACACTGGTTACATAACCTCCTGTGCTTATTTTCAACAGTATCATTTATACAACTCATTCAGGAATAAAACAGTCTCTAAAAGCTAACAGCATAATTATGTGCTTACACCATTTCTACATTGTTACCTCTACGCCAAGAGATGCACCATATTTTAAGTTCAGCCACTTGTTGAAACTCTTAGAGTAACCAACCATAAATCAGTCTTTAGTTTGAGTCACAGGAAGGACATGAGCTGCTGCAAGAGACCTTCCATTTATGGTTAATAGCATTTTATCAATTCCCAAGGCTTTAGTATGTTTCAGTGAAGCACTGGTCTGTTTTCTGAACAGCTGTTCCCAGAGTCACGACTGAGCTCTGAACATCAGCTTTTAATCCGATATGAATGAGGTGCAAGGAATTAAGGTAATTTAGAAGTTCTCAGAAAAATGTTAATTTGAACGAAAACTGCCAACGAAGATCATAGGATATGTCAAAGCCCCAGAACAGCTTATACATAGATTGAGTTAATTAAGGAAATGTTAAGTCCAGATAATGAAAAACAAGCTTTCTGTCTTTAGAAAGTGATGATAGACTACCAGAGACTGTGGGATACACAGACCAGTAGACTACCTTCTGACCTACACTCAGGAGCTTCCTTCCTTCCTTCCCTCCCTCCCATTCAAAATGAAATTGTTTGTTAGAAAACCTTTTCTTCCTCATTCTCTATTCACTCCATTTTCCACCTCCTTCCAACCCATGCTTCCTTTTCCTTCTTGCAGTTTGACCTACCTCCTTTGTTTACTACCTCCTTTACTTGCATACAACCCTCCTTTAATTACTTATTCCTTCCTTCCCTCATACAATGAGAAACATATTGGTAACAAAACGAGATTAAATCACTATCCTTCCTTCAATTTGCTTTTCCTATATTCATTCATTGTAAGTGAGGATATTCACAATGCACTGATGAGGTTCAGTCAGTCTTTTCCTGTCTTCATTCAGTCAATTAAACTGAGACAGGAAAGTGACTAACGATTCTGTCCTTATGAACAGCTCTTAACTGGCTTGTGATGTCATTTCTATTTCCGAGTTGTGATGCTGCTCAGTGCTAAATGTATCTGGTTAAACAAAACAGAAGAAAAAAAAAAACCCAGAAGTGCCAGAAACACTCAAGTTACATGCACACAGCTACAGTATACCCTCTTCTCCATATTTAACAGTGACTATTAAGACAGATAAAGCATTCATGTACGTGAGAGATTAGCATTTATAAGGAAAAAAAATGTGTAAAACATCATTCAGAGGCAAAAGGTATATATACAGGATATACATACACAGCTCAAAAAAATTAAGGGAACACTTATTCACAGAATTTGTGTGTTGGGTCTCATGCAATATGTATTCAGGGACCCAAAAATGGAGAATGGACATTTATACAAATACCCTCAGCATCTGATTTACTACTGCTACAACAGGGGGAACTGCAGCTGAAAGTTATCATCCAGGGAAAGCAGGTGTAAACTTTGTGTCCCTGCTGTGGGCATGGCAGCTGTTAGTCATCTGAGAGTTAAGAACACATCTGAGGAAGGAGAGGGTGTCTAAATTGCATCGCTCGTCAGAAGAGAACGTGAAGGATTTATACAGGCTTTCAGGCCAGACCATGCTTCAGTTACTGAACAACAAAAAAAAATTAAATTAAATAACCAGTGTTGGTAAACACACCGCTAAATTAAAAGAAAAGAAAATGCTGCAGTGCCACAATATTCTCCACGTCTAATGGTAACTTCTTGCAACCTTAATAGATGTGAACCCCAGTCTCTGCCATTTCACCAGCCATCCCAGCAACCTCCTGGCAACTCTGATGCCATAAATAAAAGTAGCACTTTGTTCATAAAAACACTATAATGCTGCACTGGAATAACCCAGCCAGTACTTACATTGGTGCCACAATGCAAATGGGAGCTTTCTTTAGCAGTATATGAATGTCATTTATAGCAGTGACTCCTCAAGGCTGATCAATGGGGCTGCCAATGTAATGAGAAATGATTTGCAATACACTAGATGTGATCATGCACAGCAGCACCAGCACACACATCACTTACAGTTAGTTTCTGGAGACGGATTAAATATTTCACGCAGGGTGGTGGATAGATGATACTGTACCAAGAGTCCTGACAGTGTGATCAGCCTGACAGATAGAAAGGTTTGGATAAACCTGGAGGATTTCCAGAGACTGCTGGTGGGTGGATGAGAGGAATAAGTTTTAGGATGAATGAACAGATGAGATGAAAATGGAAGCCAAAGCATTTGGCAGAAGTTGACCTATGACGATTGGCACGGCAATACTTCACAGGTTACAGTGCATCACAAATGCAGTGAAGTGGATAAGCACACAGGTTGATTACTGCCATTTACAAACCACACCTTGCTCCTCCTGTAATGAGCCAAAGTTAACTAGCATGAGCTAAAGATCAGAGAAACGTCTAAAGATGCAGTTTTTACTTGATTGGATCTACACTGCACTCCCACAGGTATTAGCTGTCAAACTGTGTGGGTAGCAGCCATGTTAGTGGATGGTGTCGCTCTTACTAAACAGTGTACAAACCCATAATGTTCTGCACACTATCCCTAGCATCAGCTAAATATTTATTGAAAAATATCCATTCAGCAAATCACACTATAAACAGGAGGCAGCAGTTATGAATGATGACATAGTAAAAATAAATCTGATAGAAAAACAAAAACTGCTTGGCTGGACTTTAGGATGCACAGCATTTTTTAGTTATGTTTTAAAGACATCTCATATTTTGATTCACCAAATTTTAATAGTGTATCATTTTTGATATTTTATACTGCACACCAATATGTTAATGTTCCATTATGCTTTTCTTTGTATTGTTTCATTCTGATTTGATTACTGATTGTGCTTTATTTATAAGATGGGGTCTTTTTCTACAGAACTGAGACTCAAACTGACACCGTAAGCCACCTAGGCCTCCTAGCTGCTCTTTGTCCCTCCCATCACATCTTGTTTCCTAGCAACAATGTAACTATGGTTGCCTGCTTAGGACAAACTGTGGAGAGAAAAAAAATGCAGCCCCCATCCAGCCTGAAGCTAGCGTTAGCTGACTAACAAGTACATGCATCAGTCACCACTCTGGTTACTTCTAATGTGACATAAAGCACTAATGTTCGACAAAGCTAAAATTATTCCCAGATTAAAATCATATTAATGCAACACAAAAGGTAAAATCATGACCATGCTAAGTTGCTAATCTTACCAAAACAAACAGGTTAGCTTTAGATGCCAATACATCCAGAAGGAAGAACGCCACATCTGAATCAAATCTTAGTCCTGTGGCTGCTTTTACCCCTCTCCATGTCAAACAGCCAATCCCCTGTTAAACCTGGTTTTTACTCTTTGTCCCACTCTGTGCAAAAGACGCCACGTCTTCGCTCTGGCAGCCGCTTGTTCAGACTTTTAGCTGCCCAGAGCTCCTCCATGGCTGTTTGACATGACTACTCGCAGTTCAAAAAGCACTTCCTATAATCTTCACTAGGTGGCATGCAGGGTTAATTTTCAGACCGTACTTTGACAACACAGGGTGAAGAAGCTGGAATAACAACAGAAGGACTGGAGTCAGCAGAGGGTCATGGGGGGGAGGGCACATATAAATACATGCATTGATATGTGAATATATATCCAATTTTAAATATACATCACAGTTACAGCAAATAAAGCTTAATTAAGGTTGAAGATATTTGACAAAGGTTAGGGAAAGTTTGTGCTGACGGTACAGTTACAGCACAAAATTCCTATAGAAAGACAGCCTCTTGCACTGCTGCTGAACACCGCCATTTGGCAAATTGTGAGATGCTGAATCATCCAAAATGAACATAATTCCCAGGAAGTGGGGTTGAATAAACAGCGATATGTGTATCACACTGCACAAGATGGCGGCGATACATAAATCATCGTTTTGCATTATTTTTCTCAGTAAGACATTTAGTTAACAGGTACAAGTGTCTGTTCAATGTATAAAATACATTTTAATTTTGTAAATTGTTTTCTTACTCCAAAATTCAGAACTGTGTGATTAAACCCGCAGAGTGTAATTTTATGCTCAGCAAGCACAACATTTAAATAGATGTAAAAGTGCCTGTGTGTGTGTGTGTGTGTAATTTATGCTGTGCTCTTTGCCTTGTATCATTCTCACAGTGTAGCCAGCCTTAAGCTGAATGTGCACCATATAACATATTTTGTATGAAGCCATATTCCATTTGATGAACATCATTTAGACCTTGACACCAGTACTCTATGTGCACTGGAACGAGGAGTCCAGGACATGATGGAGCAGTGATGGTGTTATTAATGCAAATAATCAATAAAGCATGGGGAGTGAAATTAGACCACACACAAAAATGCAACCATCTATTCCAGGTTCAGCACAGTTCTGCACTACATGCAAACATGCGTAGAGTATGTGCTGGTAGCCAGTTGAGCTCTGTGTGTTGTTTGCATGTGTGGGAAAGGTCACATTAATTAGCTGCTTATCCGTTTCGCAGCAGAAGGTCATAACTGTGTGAGTAATGAAGCTGAACATGTGTGTCCTCTGCTCTGCTGCAGAATCACAGATTGCTCCTTAACATGTTACCACTGTCTGCAACCTTCACCGGCTCTCTGTTCTTTCCATCCGTTCTACTCTTCCTCTTCAGTCCACCTCAAGCTAAACAACATCACAGTGCATATTGCAGTGGCTTTGAAAAGTACTCAAAACCTTTCACTTTTTCGTACTTTGGATAAAGATGTAATTAAAAACAAAAATTGAACAGTTACTAGCAGCTAGTTGGAGAATAAATTGAAGTCTGACCTGGACTAGAAACCCACCACCTGAGACGCATTAACCAGTTTTGCAGAGTGTGAGTTCTAGTGTGTTTTTTTCATGATGCAGTTTGGTTTGCTTGAATGTTCTTTGTTTAAAAAATGAGCAAAGAGGGAAAAAAATGCTAATTCACTTTAGGTTTGAAAATGGTCTAATGTGTTTTTCAGTTAAATGTGTCTGTCACACTAACAAAGCCATCAGTGAACATTCAGCAACATTAAGTGACAAATTACAAAATGAGACAAGTACAGATGAGGAGAGGCACAAAGAGAAAGGGCAGAGAGAGAGAGAGAGAATAGAGAACAAGGACCGTGTTCTGTCGGTTTGTGCTGAATCAGGGAGGCGGGCTGGGTTTCTAAATGCCGGGACTCCTCTTGACTCCATGAGCAAAGAGGTGGGGATGGAGCGAGATGGTGAATGGAAGAAAGAAGGCAGACAAGTCAGTCAGTCAACCACCAGTCTGTAGAGCAGCTGCATATTCATGAGCTCAAGTGAACAAGAAAACAGCAGCATCGTTAAGCCGTGAACAGGGTCGTTTCTGGCATTACTACAGTCTGTTGACCGGCAGCTGACACTGAAACATGCAGCGTTGAAGCACCTTTGAATGATCCCCCGTTTCAGAACAGTCCCTGCTCACAACCGCGTTATCATACAATAAAACAACATAACTGTGTTTATAACGTTTCTTCATCTCATGGAAGTTTCAAGTAGAATTTGAAAGCAAACTGAAAAGAACAGAAATATCTTATTTAATCTCAACTGGCCAAAATCAGACAGACATTCTTATCTGGTTAGATTAAAGTAGTTTCTTTATTGGATTTCTAGAAAATGTACTACTGCAGTATCACAATACGCACAATTACATCAAACATGCTAAAAGATTTCATCCAAATCACCCACTGTAAGTGCTCAGTAAACCGCGTGACCTCCTAGATAAATACATTTTTGCATGCCACACCTCCATCTGCACCACATTGTGACTATGTGTGTTTCTGGTCTTCATGCAGGTGTCGAGTCTCTGTGGGCAAGTGAACACTGAGCACATGTGCCCGAGTGTCTGTCACTGTTAACTCTCCATCTGCTCTCAAGTGATGCTCAGCTGGTTGCTGCCTTTACTCTGTGTGTGTGTGTGTGTGTGTGTGTGTGTGTGTGTGTTATCAGTGAGAATGTGGTTAGTGCTCTGACTGTGGGACATTACTTACTGCACCGTGTATCTAAAAATCACATGACACAACCAAAGACAAAGGCCGTGTTCAGACCGAGTTTCAAAAGGTGTGAAAAGATGCATCCCTCTCCATTCATTGCTACGAGGGGTCACGTTCACTACAGCCGGTACCAGCACAGCAGGGGGCTCCGGCTAAACCTCGCAAGCCCTTGCAGCGGTAAAGCTGGATCCGGTTCATGTACGGGGGACGATCGGGACATGCACGCCCCTGGGAAAAAGACTTTTGTTTGCCTTGAGCTTGAGCATTCACCGCTATTCACTGTCGAAGCTGGGCCACAGTTAATGCACCATAACAACATGTCATGTATTTTCATTAGTACTGGATGTTAAATGGTGTTTTTTAATCTGTCGATGCTGACAAACTGGTGTGAGAACTGGTGCTAAGGTAGAATAGGTGACATTAGCAGCATAGCTGACAAAAACACAATGGAAACTCCCAGGCTGGAAACATGAATGAAAGCACTCACTTTGACTTGTCACTATGTGGCCGTACTGTACACACCTACATACAACACTTCATCTGCAACCCTTCACCCCACCCTCACTCGCCAGTCACTGAGGAAATAAATTTCACTCCGGGATCTTCTCCCCACATTGACATGCTGGGTCCATCACCAAATGATATTCCAGGGCCTCAAATTTGCTAATTAATCAGTGGTCCTCCCCGACAAAAGACTTCACAGACCCGTGACTTTGCAGGTGTTGACAGAAAGCATGGCCACCAGGACAGAGGTGTGTTTTTAATCGTAGCTGGATGTGACAGCATTACAGGAAAACACATTAGATCACATCAGATGTTTGCACTTCTTTACATACAGTGTGAAGATCCATTTTCTCTCTTTTGCCATGTTGCTTTATTGGTGCCATGTTAAACAACTCTGCTATAGATAAGTAATCAGAATTCCTGCCATTCGCTGGCATTTGGCTGCTGCTTTAATTCACTTTGATTATGCTGAAAAACTTTGCTCCAATTGCAGCTCTCCTCCTGGACAAACCTTTCTGCATAGAAATGACTGGGCCTCAGTGAATCCACTGATTGTCTTTCCAATCAGAAAAATTGACGAGTTCCGTCTTAGTATTCTCCACTGTGTGCACAAATGGCGGAAAGCAGCTGAAATGCTTGTGGGAAAATCAGCAAAACAGACATTCAGCATGTCAGTCAGACAGCCTGCACTGTTGCCTGCGCTTCATGTATTTCTAATGGCTTTAAAATTATTTGTAGCTGTAATTTCTTTGAAATAATGACCCTAAATTGACTCCAAACCTAGACATCTAATATCTCTTGTTGTCTAATCATTTCAGATTGTTCTACAAAGATGTCTGCACATTTCTGTTCCTGACTTATTGACTGTCTTCCTGGGACCAATTCGGGGAATGTTATCAGTTTAAAATTGCTCCTATTTGGATGTTTAGATCATGATGTATGGCCAATTGTGCCATTACCACACTTTTTTCCCCATCAAGGCCAGATAATGAGCTTCTGCTGTTTTAACATTTTTCAGGCTATGAGGCAATTTTCCAGCTGTCAGAGCCGCAGCTCAATGAATCACAGGGAAACAGTAATACAAATGATTCAAGTAAAATGCTGTAACCCTGAATTTGCATTGGAATGGATGTGCTTTCTTTTGATTTGTAACTCAAAAGTGCCTCATCTTTATTAAGTGCAAGAGATTCTTGTTTAAAACAGAACAAAATAAACATGCAGAAGTTAAGAAATAGCTTCAGGTTTTGAACGTGTCCTTGGAGGTTAAATGAGCCGAGTCGGTCCATAATATCCAAAATACACAGTCTGGCACATTCTTGTCTCCCGTCAGGCATTTATAATCTACCCAAAAAATAAATATATCACTCAGCAGCTTCAAGATCTCAGCTTTAAGTGTTTTCTCTTCAAAATGCCACGAACAACAAACATGAACATGCACCAGTAGAGTTCTGTAATGAAAGCAATGCTTAGCAGTGTGAATGAGAGCTGAAATGCAAGAGCAGATTTGTGAGAGGATGTTGGGGTTTTTTTTTTTTTGTTGTTGTTTTTTTTTTTAAATGTCTTCAAAACTAGAGCACTGTTTATTTGTTGCAGCTCCAGCGAATTATCCCTGTGGAAATAGCCTCAAGCGTCTCTGGTGCGTTGCTGTAAACAGTCAGTGCCTGCACATTCATATATTACCATAACAGTTAACATTAGATTGTTGTGATTGTTGCAAAATACAGTGGCCATAAACATGAAACACTGGTTTTGTTTTTGTTTTCACACATACAACATTGCACAACAGTTTCTTATTTCTTGTTTTCTTCATTCTGTGTTGTTACTTCACAAAGAAACTGCCACCACCCAACAAAGATTAAGAAAGTAAAATGAAGATGTCAGATCTCATACTTACAAAATACTGCGACCTACGTTTAGATTACAGAATCCCCTCCTGAGAAGAGCATCTGGAGCAACTCAACCTGCACTAGAAAAGGAGAAACGCCTGCTGAA
>NW_018128227.1:315910-322457 GCF_001952655.1 Monopterus albus | reverse complement strand
TTAAGCCTCCAGCTCTACTGATACCGACAACCAGAGACAAAACCCCGGTACATCCAGGTCGTTGTGCACATCTGCAGTTTGTACAGCTGATGCCTGCTGTATTTAAAGCACAAACAGTTGTTGGTGACTGAATCAGACCTGCTGAGCTGCAGCATGAAAGTTGAGTGAATCAACTGATGATATCCTGAATACACCTTGAACAACACACTGACAAACACGCAGCTCGTCAGTTCAGCTAAAAGCATCTGTTAAAGGCTGAAATCGCTCTAAGGGACCTGATGAACTGGACCCAAACTTCAGCAACAATATGTTCAGAACATTTTTTCATTCCTAAATCAATTAACAGAGTTTTTTAAACTCAAGCACAAACATGAGTTTCTAAATGATTGCAAAAGGTTCATTTACACCAGGAATGATTTGACATTGGAGTAAAACTGACCTGCATTTCCAATTATAATTGATATTTTTATTTACTAGTCTCAGCAAAAACCAGTTCAGTACTTTTTGATGGAAGAACAGGATTTTTTTCCCCCAATTTTAACAAAAGAAATCAAATTTTTCCATGTTAAATTATCAAAAGCAACTGCCAAATAACTACAAACCAGGACAGGACCTTGAATGCCAGCATACAATACTTGACAGCTCAGAATAAGGACTTCTGGGCCAAAAATAACTCTTGACACCCAGGCCTGTGTGATCATAGTCCAAATACACAAATCATTTACTGTGAATACAAGTCAAACTCATATGGCCAAACTTGGATGCCCGCCACAAAAGAAATATCTATCTTTGTAAAATCTGTTACTACGTGTGGTATCGTGACTTCACCAAAGACTCGAGATGAAGGGTCTCATATGGCCTGAACTTTACTGCAGGCTGCACGTCATCACAGCAGCTTCTTCTACAGCCTTCGCTCTCTGTCGCATGTGACTCTTCCTCACTAGACTTAAATCAGTGATGGAAGGAAACTAAGTACATCTACTCAAGTACTGTACTTCGGTATCTGTATTTGAATATTATCCATTTTGTTAGAGGCAAATATTGTACTTTGGTCCACTACATTTATTTTATAACTTTAGCTACTAGTTACTTTTTTTTAACCAGTTTAATACAATTATAGTGTCATCATAAAACTTTATTGATGTCAAAATTCACAGGTTATCCAGTGGTACTTCAAATTACAAACTTCTATACAAGCTGAAACTAGCTCCCCCTTTACCAGCTGCTACATTCAATGTAATGAAGACAATCATTCATTCATTCATTCATTATAATCAACTCATATGATATACATTAATGTTAAATGTGTCATTCTGCATAATGAGTGTGTTTGCTTTTAGTACTTTAAGAATGTTTTGATGCTATATTTTGTACTTTTACTTAACATTTTGAATGCATGACCTTTACTTGTAACAGAGTAGTTTTACACTATTGTGTTGTTACTTTAACTGAGCACTTCTTCTGGATAACACTGAATTCAGACCAACACTCCTCTCTCTACCAGCAGACACAGCAGGTACTGTACATGTATAAAGTACATCTTACACAGTGCATACTGGCTGCTCACTATACTACATCATGTTCAACAACACTGCCTCACTGTGCTCTGCGTGCACACTCAGAATAAATCACACACAAAGCTGCAGAGCAGAAACACACAGCACAGAGTCAAAGTGCAAACATCTCTTCATGATCAGCAGAGAGATGAGAAATAACAAACACGACCGCGTTTAAATCATTATTTAGCCATTTTCGTTTTCTCTAACAGTACAGCAGCTGAACACACAGCAGTGGAATGATGAACATAGTGCATGAATAGCGAGCGCAGCATTTCTTCTGCACTGTAGCGATCACTCTGACAGCTTTTATTGTCACTCAGCTGTGTACCTCCCTATACTGTGCTACCATCAAGTGTTGAATTATGGCTGCTGTCAGGAGGGAACCTTTCATCTCCTTTTTTTTTGGCTTTCCAGTGATTTTATGGTTTACAGGCACTTTTATGGTTAAGAATGTTTCAGCCACTAAGGCCATTCACAGAGACACTGCTGCGTAAAAAAAAAAATGCAGCCCACTCGTCAAATTTCACTGGAACGAATGTGATGACAGCACAGTGCAGCTGTCAGTGCAGAGGGCAGAAAAAAATGCAGGGTCATCTGGCAATTTGTTTTGTTTTTAACCTGGCTCTCCTTTTATCACAAACCAAAGCAACGTCTCAGGCGGTGCATCGCGTTCCAATTAGTTCTTGTAAGACACTTCTTCAGATTAGAATTCAGGGCTCTGCAGTGTTTTTTGCATCTGATAAGCATTCACGCTTATTGACCGTTCCTCAAAGTGGGCTGCCGGGGTTGGGCTTCACTGGCTCTCTTGTGCCTGATACATAGAGGATTTTAAAAACTTGACATTGTTATTATAAAAATATTCATTATATTGATTAGAGACGCTTCAAAATGTTGATTGGGATAGAGAGTTTGGCACATACAGGTGCAGTCAGACTGAAATTCTGTTGAAATTTACTAGTATGGAGCCAAAATCAGGACAGGAAACAGTGTAGGTAGAGGTGCAAACATAAACTGTGCAGCGGGAACACTGGCGTCCTCACCAACTGAACACTGTGCTCTGACAGGGAGTTTTTCCTCCCCGCTGTCACCAAGCACCAATAATAATAATAATAATAGTAGTAGTACTAAAGTCTAGAGCTTACTTTGTAAAGTGTCCTGAGATGACTTTCGTTGTGATTTGGCGCTAAACAAATAAAATTGAATTGAACAAGATGTAGCTGCCTGCTGACAGAGTGAACTTGGTTAGATAATGAGAATTCACATCTCTGAAAATGTCAAAACAAATTGTGAATTACTTGGACAGAGTGACCACATATTTTCAAGTTGTTACTTCATCACCTGAAAAAAAAAGTCAGAATGTAATAAAATGGCATAATACCACTCCTATGGATGAAAATGTTTACAGCGTTGAGCCTGGATTCCAATCTCTGGCGTCAGGCTCTCGCCCAGCTGTCGCTGCATAGAGTAGATCTCTGTTTCTGGAAGTGAAGGGCCAGAGTTTCCCTCATTTCACCTTGAACAAACTTAGCCTGCTTTCTGGAGTAACATTGCCCCCCAGACTGCAGCATATCAAACAGCTTTAGCAACATGAACAAGCCACACTGTGAACAGTTTAGCTTTACATAGTACATTGACACGAATGAATAGTAAATGCCACAAATGGCCACATAAATGTTCCCGTGCAGACCAACGTAATAGTGTGTATTTAGAGTTCTTCATAGATGCACACACATTGTACTACACTGGTCTTCACTCCAGTGCTCAGCAGCCACACAGCCACATACAGTCAACCTTTACAGAACACACAATACTGAATAATCTTTTAGAAAAATCCTGTATCCAAATTATGCAACGGATCAGTACCAAACTCTAATCAACTGTTCCATGGGTCATACCCTACCTCTCCAGAAACTTTCATTACTTTTTTGAATTATGCCGTTAACAAACAAACACCGACAAAAACATAACCCCCACCCTCAGCGGAGGTAATTAGGTTGTAGCACAAAAATCACATCCGATTCTAAATACAGCACACACTTCTTAACTACTATACGCACAATCAGTCCAGAATCATGGATCTGCTTTTACATGCTGTCTGAGAATAATAAAGATGAGTAGCACACAATCCAGCAGCAGCAGCTGCCTGCAGCTTCTCTGATCTTTATCCTGCAGACTCTTTCTTCCCCTGAGCCCCACAACCCTGCCTATAGCTGCATCTTACTGCACAACACCAACTCCTCACACCAGACTGTGCACACTAATCACTTCCACACATAAAAACATTACCATGTTACTGTGTCAGGGAGGAAAGAGCGCTGCCGCTCTGGAATTAGGTTTTGACTCATCATCTTTTTACATACTGCCTTTACTCTTGACAGTGTAACTCACAGAAACATTTATTTCTCATGTGACAAGACTGTTCACATGTGAAAATGTATTTTATTCCAGCAAAGTCCACAGCTTTAGATTCAGGTTGTGTGTGTGTGTGTGTGTGTGTGTGTGTGTGTGTGTGTGTGTGTGTGTGTGTAGGTGGATTTTCCTCCCAGCAGTGGAGATAAATTCAATCACATCTCAAAGTCACTTATGTTTTCCATTGTTCAGTTTTCAGTCTTCCAACTTTAACACATTTTCATAATTTTAGCTGAGAAGCACATTTCTTTGATTTCAGCTGAATGAACACGTCTTACACTTCAGACAGCTATGTGGTACTATGTGGTTACACTTAATGGACCACACCAACATACTTTTTACTAGTCCAAAATTTGGAAAATATACACAATTTAAAGCTTTAAGTTGTTTTCCCAGAATATTCCTGCTACTTTTCATTTAATCCTGATCACTGAGTGATCTACAGCCTAATCTGATTTTCAGTATGATGGTCTAGTATCTGCAAACGCCAAAACAAATCTCGAAATAGCCAAGTTCAGACTGAAGGTTTGTCAGGAAAAATATTCCGAGCATGTAGTGCGGTTCAGATGTCTGACAACAAGGAGCAACAAGCAGCCTGCTGATAGTACACATCAGGAACATGACAGAGTAACAGCCCGATCTGTCAGCTCCTCCAGCTCTGCTTCAGGAGGGATGACAGTGAAACATGCAGGTGAAGTGTGAGTGTGTCTCTGTGGCTGGAAACACGTTCACACACTGACACTGACACTGACCGAGATTCACAACTGTTCATTAAAAACAGTCCCAACAGAAATATGAGCAGTTCCGTGGATGAAGGTCACCTGCCGAGCGACACCTGCCCATCATCATCATCATCATCATCATCGCTGCTATAGCTGCTGGCATGCTGCATGCGCGACATTCAAGTTTATGAGAAATTTAAATCCCATTTGGTTTTTATAAAAAATATGTTTAAAAATTGCGGAATTGACATAAGAGGCCAAACGGAAGAATAAAATGCACAAAAATCAAAATAACCCTTTAAGATCATATAGAGGAAAAGACATCTTAAAAATGAAAAGAGAAAGAATCAAGAAAATATAACAACAATAAATAAAAGAAAATGGAAATTAAAAGTCAGAATTTGGGTTTCTCTTGGACAGAAATAGTGGATTCTGGTGGATGGATTTGGTCGAGCAGATAAAACAGGGTAAAGCTCCGGTAAAGACTCGCAGGACACAGACAGGAAAATCCAACGAGCCACTGAGATTCAGTGCAAAAAGGGAGGAGGAAACCAAAACAGCAAGAAAGAAAGAATGAGTAGAAAACAGGAAGCGAGAACTGACCTACCAAAGCAGGAGGTAAAAACGCTAAAAGAGGCTGGAGCGTGAGGAGGAGAAACGGCAGCGGGCAGGCGGTGATGCTCAGTGTGCGCTCGGTAACCGGGCTGAAGCTCCGACTGCGCGCCGGGCAGCGGGGCGGTGATAAACAACAGCAGAACGCCGACTGGAGCGAACCACTGCGCGCTGGCAGGGAGGGGATGCCCGGCCAGTAGAACAGCTGCTGGGAGCTCCATGTGTATTTTGGCACCTGGGTAAAAAGCGCACAGAGAGACTCTTAAAGAAAGATCCTGTCCAAAAATTAATTTAAACAGGACTGATTTTTTTTTGTAGCTGGTAATTCTGCTAGTAGCTCACCTGCACAGTCAACCTGATAGCCTACATGTATACTACTGTGTATATATAGTAAAACCAGCTGCGTGTACTTCGCCACAAGTCATCCTACTCTAAAGTTACCTAACCTACTAACTTATTGTAGGCCTACACTGGAAACAGCCAAATGTGCTCCTGAGGGATCAGTCCCCTCACTGCCACACCAAACATACTCTCTCCCATTGTGGACACGAAGCCAATTTAACCCACCTGTTCGCGGGCTCCTCCATGTAAACACAGGCACTGTCCAATCAGCTCGTTAATACAGCGCACGTCCATATGATGTAACAGTCACGTGGTTAAATACTTTTTCTGTAGAATTTTTATTTTTAAATTCTGTATTTCACTGTGGATAAGTGAAGTTGTGTGTAAATATTTGTCCTAAATAAATAATAAATGTATCTTTATCTGGGGACAATAACCAACTTACTTATTTAATAATGTGATTCAGTCTGGTGTGGTGTGTAATCCAAGAGCCAGATATATTTTTCCAGGAGACTGTCATGTGTTTGACCGCCCAGGGTACAAAGTCCTGTACAGAGGGAAGAAAGTTTAAGTTGTATACACCTAAAATAACATTTTAAAATTCAATTCAAAAGTCATCTCAGGGTACTTTACTTAGCAAGGTCTACACCTTACTATTATTATTACAGAGGAAAAACCCAACAAATCCCCTTGAACAGCACTCGGTGACAGTGGGGAGGAAAAACTCCCTTTAACGGGAGAAACCTCCGACAGACCCCGACTCTTGGTGGGCGGCCTTCTGCCTCGACTGGTTGGGGTGAGTGGATAGAGGAGAAAGAAAAGAAAAGCAACAGGATACAACAAACCATCGAACGCTGGTCAGGTTGATGTGGCTGGGGACTGCTCGGCTAGGGGGAATGACTC
>NW_018128227.1:259887-315855 GCF_001952655.1 Monopterus albus | reverse complement strand
CCCAGACTTTTGGTGTGCGGCCTTCTGCCTCGACTGGTTGGGCTGAGTGGATAGAGGAGAAAGAAAAGAAAAGCAACAAGACACAAAAAACATTATTCTGATTCCTCCCATCAGAAACCTGAGCTCTGAGTATGTACCATAAGTGTCCCCATGGCTCACGTTCTTTACCTTGCATAACAGCTTATAAAGTTGCTAGAGAGACTTTATGAAGTTGGAGCATCAAGTAATTTGTTTTCTTGACAAACAAGTTTCAAATCCTTGACATTCTTTAAAAAGGGAAGTCATGTACAGACACATACAAGAACACAGTCATCTATAAAAACAGCTGAGAACAGACAAAGATGGGAGAAGTGAAGAGATGATGAGCAAGGTTGTTTATTCTGTTGTGTAGCTTGTTTCTCTGTTTTCTCCTTCAAGGGGAGAAAGACGAGCTGAAAAAAGAAAGGAGACAGACAGAGATGCTCTGAACAGTGACAGAGAAGAGAAGCAGAAGTACAGAAGATCCCCAGTGGTTTACACAGACAGGTTCATGTGGAAAATAAAAGCAGACAGCTGTAATTGGACTGGAGAAGTCAGTCAAATCTAAAGTTCTTGCTGTAAAATGTTCAATAAAAGTAGCAAAGTTTCATTGATAAACATCAATCAGCTACACCTGCACAGAATCGATCACTGGTGATCAATAACCAGTGGATGCCTGTTACTTTTCTGTTTAAACGTGATCCTGACTTGCTGTGACTTAACATTACACAGCCAAAGATATTCCAATGAGATCAAGGCGGCTGCAGCTTTTTGGGGCCAGGCACCACAGTTGCTCTTCACTGACTGGAAGAGCATGATGGGAAACACCTGGCGCTCACCTGATCTAAGAGCTGATTGGTTGAGGTGTTAGATCAACAACATGACATATTGTAGAAACGTTATATTTGTTGTTTAATAGGAGAGAATTTGATTGTGTTAGTTGGCTTTTGCATTGTGAAGTCATGAACAGAATAAGTGTGTGAATGATCACAGAGTATCACAGACTGTCTGCAGTTCTGTTGTAGAGCAGAACTACAACAGGAACTGATTTAATTCCTGAAGTAGCAAGTGAGCCATCTATCCATCCATTATCTAATACCACTTATTCCTAAATAAGGTTGCGGTGGGCTGGAGCCAATCCCAGCTGACATCGTGCAAGAGGCACTGCAGTAAGTCAAACACGTTCCCAGTTAGTGTTGGTCTCTGTCAGGGCTGTCGCTTGTCACAGATCCGGATTGTGATTTCCATGGTCAGGATCTCAGGGCACAGTCCGAGAAGGAGAGTGTCTGGTCTAGGGACCTCAGAATTGCATCTCTGCTTTTTGCTGATGATGTGGTTTTATTGGCTTCATCAGACTGTGACCTCCAGCATGCACTGGACTGGTCTGCAGCTGAGCGTGAAGCGGCGGGGATGAGAGTCAGCACCTCCAAGTCTGAGGCCACGGTGATCTGCCTGAAAATGGTGGACTGCTCCCTCCAGGTTGGGCGTGAGTTGCTGCTTCAAGTGAAGGAGTTTAAGAATTTCAGGGTCTTGTTCACAAGTGAGGGTGAAATTGATTGTGAGACTGACAGGCAGATAGGGGCAGCATCAGCAGTGATGCGAGGATTAAGCCAGACAGTCGTGGTAAAAAAGGAGCTGAGCCGAAAGGCAAAGCTGTCAATTTACCAGTCAGTCTACGCTTCAACCCTCACCTATGGTCACAAGCTGTGGGTAGTGACCGAAAGAATAAGATCAAGGATACAAGTGGCCGAAATGAGTTTCCTTCCTGGACTACCTCGCTGAACCTGAAAATGTATGGATGGATTAGGGTTTGACTGATGTGGTTTTAGCTCAATGCTAATAAACATGTCTTAGGTCAGTGTGGACGTTTCCATGTTAAACCATACCACAACCTTTTCCTGACTTTAACCAGATGCTGAGTTCCTAAACATTTAATAATACTTTAGTCACTACTGGATATTTTACCACAAGATCAGATATAAATACATTTTACTGCTACGTTCAGTATCATTATATTTGGAACTGACACATCAATTAACAACATTTCTTCTTTGCATAAATAGAAAATCTAATTTGACTGTAATTACAGTTCTTTCAAAGCATATTTACTATTGCAAATTAGTTGTATAAATAAGTAATTTCATGATGACAGGGTTACTAAATTAATGCTAATGTTGCTCCATGTGCCATAGTTCTTTTATAAAGTGATAACATTTTATTGTTATGCTGTCAAAATGAATTAATGCAGGTTTAAGGGCTTGGCCACAGCAACATTTACTGCTTAGCCAGTTTATCATTCAAGTTACTGAGATGTCACAGGCACCGAAAAGACAGAGAGGGAGGTTTCAACTTCTGAAGTCTCCCAGAATTTGTAACCATATTCTGTTCCTTCATGTTCATATTAAATAGTTTTCCTTCCCTCTGTGCTGCAGCGAAACAGAGAGAGTGAGTGTGGAAGAGACATGCTGAGAAAACCTGTTATTTGATTTGCTTTGGTGACAAGTCTGATGTTAAAGCACAAAGGAAAGAGAACAAGAGCTGTTTGTCTCAAACCGGCTTCCTTCTGGGTTGAGAAAAAGACGAGAGACAGACGGAGGTTCTTAATAAAACCGGCTTAGACTGATTGAAACTGAAGCCATCTAGAGGCAGAGAAAGAGAAAAGAGATTTGAGCATCAGTGCTGTCAAATAAATTGTCTCAGATCTAAACTTTACCTCCTGACTGAAAACAACCTTCACAGAAACAGAGGAAGAAGTTTCTATAATTTAGCAATAAAAATAGTTCACGGCACGTTTCACAGACACGACCAAGAATTGTCAAGTAGTGATAGTGTAAAACTGCCCTCAGCCAAAAAAACAAGGATTTAAGAGAAATGTTTCTTGTCATCTGTGCAGAGTAGAAACAGAGCGGCAGGTGGAGAAGCATCATGACTCCACGTTTATTTACAAACTGTCACCAGTTGCATTTGTCATGAGCTGTGGCCTGTTCAACCAAGGATGGACGGTCCAAGGAAACTTGAACTGAACGAGAAAATCACCAACTTCTCTATAGAAATACAAAGTCAGAACAGGTTTCTCCACAAGTTATTGATCCAAACACTATAGTTCCTTCAGTGTGTGTCTTGGTCATGACTGAAAGTTAGTTTTATTATCAAGATATTACAGCAGAAATATTTGTGGTTTAACTGGCGGGTGTTTCATGTGATGGTCGCCAGTGGCTTGGCCTGCCATTTTCTGGTAGGTTTTTAGTTGATTAGTAGTCGTACCATTAGGTTTTGTGTTTGTCAGCTTTCTTACTCTGATAACATTTATTCAGAACACATTGAAGCAAAGTCTACATGTGAAAAATGTAAATTTGAAAAAGGAAAAAAAAAAAGTACCAAAGTACACGAAGAGTTTTGCTCCTAAATGAGAAACTATACAAAAATGTGATGAGTTTTTTGGCCCAGATCATCTGAATGTTAAATAACAAGTCAACTCAACTGATTCTGACACCTTTTAAAAAACAATGTGGGATTGTTTATTTTTGTTTTGTTTTGTTTTTTCCAGCAAATGCTATCACAGGTCTATCAAACCACAGCTCTGGTCTATACTGTAAACCTATTGTACTGATTTATTCAGTAAACACAACATACTGCATATGACAGTTTTATGTGGGCACTCATTTTAAATCCGATGTTTTTTTCATTTGCTTGTCTTTGCTGTGCTCTTTCCATATCTGATCTGACCCCCTGCACTAGCTGCACAGCAGATCTCACAGTCAAGCACAACAGATTTAGAGAAAGACATAATTACCTTCTCTCCCCAATTACCACATTTTACACAAACTGTGAAGATCAAGCAGGAAATCTTACATTTTATTTTTCTCTCCTAAAGTCGTCCTAACAAGTTACCATTCCCGAATAAACGTCTGGGATGCCAACTCTGGTGCTTAATGAGCTGAGGAAATGTTGTGTAAGCGACGGCTTTGTGTGGTGTGTGGAAGGTTTTATAACTCCACTTTAATACCCCACAGCCACTTTCTTCTGTGAGGGGTAGCAGGCGTGGGAGGCATTTTAGACAGGAGAAAGGCTGTAACAAAATATTTGGAGGAACATTCAAGAAGACAGCACATGTAACATCCGTTCTCTAACAGTGACCTTTATTTACTTTAGCTACAGACTGAAGCAGGCCTGAATGTAAAACTTGTTTCTCCTGTTTTGATATTTTATCATGATAAGAAGCCTTCGTGTTTTCTGATCCTTTTTAATTTGTTGCTGTTTTCACCACTTGTCTTGATGAACTCAGTATAATGCACATTTTACACTAATTCAACCTTATAACAGGGTCACGTTATACTCACCACTAGCATTTTAATTTTACTACACAGGACTCAACTTGATCTTCTCTTGACCTTTTTTTTTATATAAAGATAATCACCTTTATTTGGCCAAGTATGTTACACAAGGAATCTGTTTCCGGTACAGAACCGAGGCAGCCATCTGCGGCGCCAACTCACACCGATGGCTCTAACCATCGGGGGCAACTTGGGGGTTCAGTGTCTTGCCCAAGGACACTTTGACATGTGGACTGCAGGCACCGAGATTCGAAACCTCCGGTTGGGAAACAGCAACTCTACTCACTGATCCACAGTCGCCCCTTTACTTTGACCTTCTTTGGGTCATCTTGTTTTCATGTGAGAAGTCCAAACTAAATTCTCTGACATTTCCAGTTACCACCCAAGAGATGATCACATTCTGTCACTTTTTCTGCTTGGACTTTTTCTGTCTCTGTGACATTCAAAAAATTCTAGGAAAACTGGTGACGCTGAAAGTTTGAATTTGTGATTACACCCACAATGGATCTAACACCACGGCCCCATTTCACGGTTTGGCTTCAAATTGTGGCAGAAAATATGTGAGTAAACACACACACTCTCATGGGCACAGACCAAACACATTGTACGTATTTTAAAATGCACTGCATGTGAGCACAACTGGTACTGCCTCGGCGTGTAGCCGAGCCCCACCTCCACCAACGTGACAGTTTAATTTTCTCAGGATGACCTTTTCATGTGACACACTTGCGGATAAGCTCAGGTAGAATATACACACAGGCTTTTACTCTATCGTCTTTCCAGTACTGAACCTCACAGCACCCCAGTACATACTCTACCACCATAAACAAATAAATGCCTACACACACAAACCAGTTCCTGTACACACACACACACACACACAACTGAATCTTTCCTACATTTTGAAAGTTATAGTGTCCCTGTGTGTTTGTGCATTGAAAGCATGTTATCTTCTAAACCTGTGTCAGCACCATCAGTGCCTTTTCCCATTTCTTTACTTCAAACTAATAACGGGTGCGATATAATAATGACTAATAAATGGTGCAAATGGGGATAAAAAAGTGTATCCAAAATGTTTTTCTCAAGGAAATTAAAATAATTTCATCACCTGTCAGGGTTCTGAACTTGGACCCAGACACAGACTCTAGATGAAATCAGAATCAGAGTCAACTTTACTGGCACACAAGGAATCTGACTGCAGTACAGTGGTTCTCTATGGTCATCTGTAGGCAAAAAAGCAAAATGTATTCAAATAGAAAGAGATCAAAAACAATCTATTTTATTAGTGAGGACCACACCTATGTGGAACGGTGTGCTGATGCTGTTTGGTTGCTGTTAGAATGTTTTTGGCGAAGGCTTCCAGTGGATCCACATGTGATGGATTCCCCAAAAGGCCTTCCTAGGAAGATAGCAGATTTGGACTTTATGCACATCCTGAAGGGTGAGCAGATGTACTGCTGGTGGGCATGTGACGCCCTTCATCCCTTGACCTTTGCGAGATAGTCTGGTATATCTTGCTGGCTGCTGTAGTTGCTGCTTCAGTCCTGAATGGGAAAACCTTTGGCCACGAATCAGCAAACCATGTCACTACGTCCAGGTCAGTCCTCAAAATCCCACTGAGGGAGCAGCTGAGAAGAGTGGATCATCTGTAGGCAAAAAAGCAAAATGTATTCAAATAGAAAGGGATCAAAAACAATCTATTTTACTAGTGAGGACCACACCTATGTGGAACGGTGTGCTGATGCTGTTTGGTTGCTGTTAGAATGTTTTTGGCGAAGGCTTCCAGTGGATCCACATGTGATGGATCCCTTAAAAGGCCTTCCTAGGAAGGTAGCAGATTTGGACTTTATGCACATCCTGAAGGGTGAGCAGATGTACTGCTGGTGGGCATGTGACGCTTGGCGCCAGGACAGGGAGGAAACACAGCTGGGTAGCCTGGTACCCGAAGAAGACGAAAAGGAGGAAAGGAGTGGAAGAGATGGCAGAACAGGAGGAGGTGGCCCAGCACCCGTAGAAGAAAGAACAGGGGGAAAGCAGAAACAGAAGAAGGATGGGGCCTGATGCAAGAGGCCAAAGGGCAGCCCACCATCCTGGAAGGGGACCTGCAGTGCAGACAGGGCCGGACAGCATCCCAGAGACTGGAGAAAGCCCGGCACGAGGCAGGGATGCCGGCAGAGGAGGGCAAAGACCAGACATGAGGGACAGGAACACATCTACTGAAGGAGAACAGGAGACAGAGTCCATGAGTGGAAGGCAAGCATGGTTAAAGCGAGACAGGCTGTGGCTGCTGTTTATTAGAAACAAAAACACTCTGCAGGTTCAGAGCAGAAGTATTTACAGGCAGGTAGCAGAGGAAGGCGTGTGTTAGGAGTGTGATCCTGCTTCTGAACTGCTGATGTCCATCTTTATGAATAAATATACCGTATATACATATATACAATGTCAAAGAAGAGCTTTGGATAAATAAATACAATGGTCATATTTCCACTGGGTGCTGTTATCCTGTTACACAGACAGACATGGATTAACTGTTTATTAGTGTGATTGCACAGTGGAAGACACTGTCCTTGTGTCCGTTTTTTTTTTTTTTTTGTGTACCATGTCTTGTAGCACTATCCAGAGGGGAGAGGTTTACACAGTTTGTGTCCAGGCTTGTCCAAATCATCTGTCATCTCCACTGTTTTTGGCGTGTTCAGCTCCAGGTTGTTGTAGCCGCACCACAGGCCCAGCTGTTCATCCTCCTGTCTATACACAGACAAGGACATAAAGGCAAGAAAATGAGACTTTAATAGCAGCTGAAGTACAGGAAAACAAGATGTCATAAACATACTGGCAGACATAAATGTATGGACACATAACGAATGCTCAGGAGGATAAGATGAAAACAATTATAGCTGCTCAGAAAAACAGCTACTTCAGGAAACGCTGCAATGTAAAACAGTGAGGCTGGCTCAGCATGAGTACATACTGACATGCAGCAACACAGGTAACTAATAATAATCAGGAACCTTTCAGGTAACTGGCATTGTATTAAACCCACAGAGTAAAAAGTGACTGTACAAACAGATGAGTGGGGAACAAGCTAAATAATGGTGACAGGAACAGAAAGGGCCTGTATCTAAACAGGCAGGTCAGGTGTACTAACACCAAAATAGTCAGAATCCAGGAGACTAGAGTCCATTCACACATCAGGTCTTCAGAATCAGTGGTGTTGGCCCATGTAACTTAAACTATATTAGCAATGGGACTGTTTTTTTAACCAATCAGATTTCAAATTCGCCTCACACAATAACATCAGCAGTTTTCCGTCCCCTGATTGGTTGGTCAGAGCACAACTGTTAGAGTCAAGTTCACCTAGCAAAACACGTCTGTAGCGATCTGCACACATTAATACATTTGAGTTAGAATTTTTTACGCCCACAATGGCTGACGGAGGAGGAGAAATTGACTTGGTCTTGGACATACTTAAAAATCCATCTTCAAGGTGGACTTTTCCAGAAAAGCGAGACATCGTGAGGAGAGGTCTGCCAACTCCGAAGCTAGCTAGCTAGCTTGTCTCAGCCCGGGAAAGGGTTTGTTCGCCACTTCTATGGCTATAGAAAAGGATTTACTGATGGAAGTGAAACGCAGAGACCACCTCTATGACAGAGTCATTGAAGTCTCCCTGCACAAAGAAAGGAGGATGGATTTTGTCTATAAATAAATAAATAGCATGAGTGATGGTGAGTGTGATGTATTTTATTTAACTTTTTTATGTTATTGTCATGTTATTAGATATTGATTCTGAACTGTGGTGGTTGTAGTGTAGAGGTTTGGAGTCGTCTTAACTGGGTTTCTTGCTTTATTAAAAATGGTATTCACCATCAATAAGCGCAATGCCTTTCTCTCTGTAATGCCACGCTTTGTTATATTGTGTTTTTGTATAGTACTGATGGTTTCCATAATTGCGATGTGATAGTGGTGAATTAACAGGTGAATTAAGTCGGGTAAGTCCCCACTGAAGGCCCAGGTACCAAATGCACGGCCCACCACTGGAAAATACAATATGTGTGGTTTGATTGAACCCGCTGAACCTCAGAAGAACCCAGATGCTGTGAGTACCCCCAAAATGTCTGTCCTTATTTTTCAAAAATGCCTTCAATGTCAAGTTTTCATCTCAGTTCAGTCATCATACAAACACGAGAGCACATACCCAGACACAGAGCGGCCATTTTAAAATCTTCAAATGTCAAAATGTCAGTGCTTAGTATTTATGACACAGACCCTGGAGAAGACATGGCCAGTACAAATGGGATTGACCTTGCTTGTGTGTGAAGATGTATGAATGACTGAGACTGACACGCCCCAACACACACACACACACACCCACACTGTGATAAAATAGGACAGCCACTTGTTTGCATGCAGCTGTGTGTCTGTCTGTGTGTAGACAGAAAGGTGCTTTCAGAGGGCATTTGAGATGGAAATGCCCACAGTAAACAACATTTAAAATTCCCCTTTGCATCAGATTTTGGGACATCAAATACATGTTCCAGAAACGTAAACTGGACATTCTGACTTTGACTGACCATTGAACTAAGCAGTCGATCACACTCTGACAGTCCAAGTTTTGTTTCTGTTTCCTGGTTAACTGGTGATTGTTTCACAGCAGCTAATAAACTCTGAATCACTGCTCAAAGAAGAGACACTGTCCTCCTGTAAAAATGACTCTATATGTCCATAGCTACATTTTACTGTTAGGCGACCTCCAGGGGCCGTAGTAGTGTTAAAGAGAGCAAAGGAGGAAAACAGATGACGCTGCAGCACCAAGACTAGAGCAACTCGGTGAGAGCAATATTATGAAATGAAGGCCAAAGCTTCAAAGATCAAAACTGTGATTAAGTTATCTGTGTAACGAGCTGTTAGTTTCAATTCTTCTTCTCTCATTCAGTCAAAACTCACATGAACGCTCACATGATATCTCGGAAACCATAGCCCCCCCACACCTCTCTGTCCGACTGCCATTTGGAATAGCCATAAACACATCGTTAGTGTCAGTGCTTAAAGAAACTCTCACCAAAGTAGTTGTTCTCTCCTAAAGCTGTCATCTAACCTTTTCACTACTCTGACAAATTTGGAAAAGAAACCCTAGTGCTCACACTTTTATATCGCCCATAATCTTCATTTAACACTTGGGTTCGGTTCAATTCAACACCTTTTATGAGACAGTGGTGTCTGATTAAGCCAATTCTTACTCTAAATTAAACAAGGTTACACTTTGTTATTTTTACCTCTAAATCCTCCAACACGTTACACTGTTAACCTTGTGTGTAATTATTTAATCACTGAATTGCACCAAATAGTATTTCTGTATCATTCCTAAGAAGGCCATTGCCAAGCTACAAATCACCTTTTTTATATTCCATTCACAGAGGTTCAACAGTCTGCATTCATCAGCAGTCAACATAAAACTCAACAATGGGGCATTAAAAAGATTAAATGCTATATCCATTCTATACCTTCTTTATTCTAATTGATTTTCTAAACATACACAACTGCACAAAGACATAAAAGAAGCTCTAATGCAGCTTCCTTTTATTCAGTTTGAAATAATTGTTTTCTTTGTGGGAAATATCCGTCGTGCTTAATCCTGTCAGGGGTAGGAAATGTTCAATGGATGACAGAGTTAACCTTCATCTGCCTAAGGAAATGCTGTGCTGATATTTCAGGCTGATTTTAATGCCTTTTGAAAGTCTATTTATTGTTTGTTTAGTCCCACTGAGATGAGAGAAGATGGAAACGATGCAGACAAACATAAACCAAAATCATCACTGTAGTAATGAGGCACAGGTAAGAACAAGGCCAGTCTGGTACACTGGGAGAGGGGATGCAGAATTTACAAAAACAAAACTAAAAGAGTGACTATGAAGGATGTTGAAGGAATAAAAAGCAGACTCATTATTGCATAATGAACAGCTTGAAATGTGCAAAGCCTCAGGTGTTACCACATCACAGGTGCAGGAATCTGTGTTCTTCATCTTTCTTCTGCTCCGCCGTGGGTTCAGCTTCTGAAAAGTGTGTGTTGGTAACTCACTGTACTGACTTAGCCTAAAGTAGAATGTCACACTCTCACTAATAGCAGATGGTTTGCCAGTGGTTCTCAGAGTGGGCGCATTGAGGACAGGCCAGATTTTTTTTTTAATTGAAGTTCAGCTCATTTTTAAAAAATCAGGGTAACATTTACAGCATGAACTGCAGTTTATTCAACATTTACAAGCATCGAACCTGCACTAGGAAACATATTCTCCTTCCATAGGTGAGCAGGCAGCGAATTGTCACTAAATCTGCTGCTCTCTGAGCTTTTAAGGCAGTTTTGGTTCATGCGCTACGCACTCCTCAGCATATTAGCAGCTGCAAGACTAGCCGGTGAAGACAGTGGAATCATGGGACAATAATGTTGCTTTTTATTTGTTGGATGTTTAAGTAAGCAACTTTGGTGGTCATTAGCTACAACAATTTTACTTGTTGAGAGTTCTTCTGCCCTTCAGTGGCTGAAAATACAGTTTCCTTAGCTTCCGTTGCTTCATTCCTGCACAGCTACATAATGCTAAAACTCATCTTGTAAATCACAGCTGCACTGAAGCCCATGTGAATGAGCTGTCTCTAATTCAGACCTGAACATGTCTGGAAAGCACAAGATAAAATGTTCCCTTGCAAAAGTTTAAAGGCAACAAATATGCACTCCTCCTCTGATAGGATGGACGGCTGTCACCGCAACAAAAAGATCAGTGACTGAATTTTAAAAATTCTGGAAAGGCGTCCGGCAACACTTGAAAGAAAAACTGGCGTATATGAGAAGACCTTCTTTCCAAACAGGTGGTGCTTTTGTGAATGGATTTCCCTTGAGCCAGCCAGAGGATCAAATCCAACTTTGCATAAATGTCAAGCAGGTGGAGGGGTTTCAGTGAATCGACTTCTTTGAAAAACAGATCAGCTACAAACAGGAGTCCTCTCTAAGTAATGTTGTGATAGTGAGAATGAGATGCATGACTTTATTCTTATTGGAAATGTCCTACCTCGTTTGCATTTGTAGATGCTGGTGTTGTCGTAGGGAAGCTCCAAACATCAGGGGTGACAGTATCCGTGACTTTTTCTCACTGATGATTGTGAGAGTGAGGAGCTATTGTCATCTGCATCCCATAAGTGGAGGCGCTGACGATCCCAACCAGATGCTAATAAACCAGAGCGTGGAGCAGAAAGCAAACACAGCAACACTTTCGGGTTAGGGAGGAACTTGCCACTGCTGTTTGTAAGCTGTGATCACACCTTTGGTCCCCGCAGTGCACAGAGATGAATGTGATGCCTGGAGGGTTTTGATTTGAACTATAGTTATAGCCTACTGTACACCACACAAGTTTAGTTGTCCTGCATTTCTATCTTGCATTACTTTCATTGGTAAATATACCTCTAACATTTCCAATTCATTCTTCATAACAACACTAAAATATTAACCAAAGTATGTAATTTGTTCTGCTCTTCACTCCTCTCATTATGTCCTGTTTCCTAGCAACAATGTAAACTACAGATGCCTGGTTGCAACAAACCGTACAAATCACAGCCTCCAGTCCGAAGTCAGCTTTAGCCAACTAACAAGTAAATGTGTTAGTCCAGTAGCTGTTAGGACCTGTGGGTCCAAAGGAGAGACACTAACAGGGACAGGGAGACAGGGAGGGAGCAGCGAGCAGTCGTAATTGTAGCACCCTCTGGTTACTACTAATGTCATCATTTTCACACACCAGTGGTAGTGGGGTACCATACAAGGGACCAGCAAAATCACTGGGTGGATACCCTGATGTACTGGGAGAATACTTCAACTTCAACATGTGGACAAGAAGAGCTGGGGATCAAACCGCCGACCCTGTGATTAGTCGATGACCTGCTCTACCCGCTGCCCAACAAATGTTTTTTATTCTTTCTTTCAGCTGCTAATTTCAGACAACAGGTCTTCCAGGACTTTTTAATCTTTGGTGACTTAAGACACCTACCTGGAAATAGAGTGGAACACTTCATCTTAAATAGCAATCTGGGGAATGTCAGTTATGCTAATGATCAACTCTGATTAACATCCACCTACTCACATAAAAGGTGGCATTAATCAGGTTGCCACGAATTTATGACACATTTGTGCAGTTAAGATGGACGAATAGAAGTCACGTGTAAGAATATGAAAATATGGATGTGTTAGGCTCATCAGCTGGATAGGATCTGACACCAGATATGAAATATGATGCATTTAAGGTCCTGTTAACTTGTCAGATGACTCTCTGTTTTCTATAACTGCAGGAAATTCTTACACTGTCCTTTTGGTGTAGCGACCCCACATTTAAGATAGAACTTGACAGCAAAACTTGTCACCATCCAAATACATATGCAATGAACTGTAGTTATTATGAGTTGGGCAGATTTTTTTCCTTCCTGCCACAAATACTCTCTAGTTTTTTTAGCTTTTTGTAAATACATGTCATCATGGAGAAGTTGTATGATCACACAAGTCAGGATGACAAGTAAAGAAATGGGCACTGGTGGAAGTCCAAATTGAACTAAGAAGGGCATATGATCCCCATCAGATCAGATTTTAATTAGTTTAATCATGTCATTACGGTTTGAATCTCTGAAATTCATTTTCATTCTTTGTACCAGACACACAAGAGTCATTTCACACCAGGTGGCTTGTCTGCAACTCAAAAGTTGTGTAAAGTGGCCAATGCTATCATTTCCATCTTGCAAGGACAGTCTTAATCTGTTACCTATACATTTAATTACAATTATTCCATCCATCCATTATCTATACCACTTATTCCTGAATAGGGTTGCAGGGGGCTGGAACCTCTCTCAGCTGACACTGGGTGAGAGGCGGGGTCCACCCTGGACAAGTCCCCAGTCTATCACAGGGCTGACATGTAGACAAATAACCACACGCACACACTCACTCACTCACTCACTCGCTCCTATGGACGATTTAGAGCCACCAGTCAACCTACGCTGCAGGTCTTTGGACTGTGGGAGCAAACCGGAGTACCCGGAGAGAACCCACACAGAAAGGCCCTGTTTCTTCTCGGATTTCCGTGACTGCAGGGAGCCTCTGTCATAAAATGTTTACTGTCTATAAACACTTGAAATGTGCACAGCTTGTGTGCGTACTGCCACGAGTAGAGGCTACTACAGGGGAAGTGTCACTTCAGGGTTGTTATTAAGGCTGAAGGTGAGGAATCAGCTGAGCAGCAGTGAGGGGTATGGTAAAGGCCAGGAGCTACAGCAGTGCCCAGCGGATGGACACTCTCTGCCTCTCTCTCTCCCCTCTGCCCAGATGCTGAACTCCATCACTGTGTCCATCAGGCAGACTCCCACACAATGTACTTTACCTTTAACCTATAGTGTACAGTACTACACCTTCCTCTTACAACTCCAAATACAGACTTTTAAGTTAGTCTGCAGCACCCACTCTGCACCGGTCAAAGGCTTTGAGATTAAAGATACTTGATCCCCGAAATCAAAGATCAGAGTAATAATAAAATGCCTTGTGTCAAAATGTAAGCAGGTTTCTGCGCTGGTCTGTTCTGTACATCTTGTCTTTGTATTGCTAAATTCAAGAAAAGGATAAAAGGATGAGAACTTGCTGCCATGCTGTGGCTTCCTCTAGGCTGCTTCTCACTGCCTCCCTGATCTCTCTCCAATAATCCTGTCTGTTTTGTATGCCTGTGTTATCTCAGTGCTGCTAAAAGCATCATGTTGCTGCACTTACTTTTTCACAGAATGTTGAGTAAAAACCAGGATTAAGCTCAGTTTGGCTTTATGAAATGGAGAGAGGTAAAAGCAGTAATATGAATAAATAAATAAACCATTCTTCCTTCTGGATGTGTTAGCATCTAAAGCTAACGTAGCATGGTCATGATTTTACCTTGATATCAAATTAATATGATTTGAATTTGGGATTAATTCTTCGATATTCAGTATCTTTATAGTGTGATATTGTGGGAGAGAGAGACAAAGAGAGAACTGAAGAGAAAAGTGGAAAAAACAAATTGAGCCCAACTCTTTCATGGCAGCACCATCTGCTGCACTGAGGTGAAGCTGAATGTCAAGGATTTGTTGTGTTTTCATTTTTAATTGCAGTTAAGCGCTGATTCTGAGGGCCTTTAGTCACAGCAATAAGACAAGAAAACAGCCTTCCCCATGTCAACGCCGTGGATATCTTTCTAATGTGCAAAGCAGTCAGGTTTTTGTAAAGGCAAACAGCTACGTAATGTGAAGCTTCTGGTGGTATTCACTAGAGCTCTCAGTCTCATTTGAGACAAAAGCAAATCCACTGTTCATGTAAACAGCATATGGTGAAATGTATAACTTAAACCTGCATTATCAAACTATATGTAAAAGTAAATCCAAGACATGCAGCACATACAGAGCACAGGATTGTAATGGAATGATTTAGCATGGCCATTTTGGTGGGGGAATCTGGAATAGCTGTACAAAGGTTTGCCTTCAGATGTGAACAAACAGCACCTTGTTCAAACTGACGCAGCCTGGCCCTTCCTATTTGTTCCTTGAGCACAGTGTAAATCAATATTGTTTATCAGGGCTTGTTTATTCTCAGACATGTGTGAAAAGGAGAAGGAAATCTCTATCAAGCATCAGTTAAAACTAACCTAAACATCACTTTTAGTTTAACCTATCGCCAAGACCTTCTATCAGTTAGATGCCATGAAATCCCCAAGGACATGATCATAACCTTCCCCAAAAGGTCTGATACAGACTCTTGTGGATGAACAGTATTTCCAACCTGAACAGACGGAGCACCGTATAACCTTTACAGAACCTGGAAAGAACTGCTCTTAAACACTTGAAGAATAGTTCCACAGTTTCCCTTAATATCTTCCAGGAACAATTGTAAACCACTTACCTGTACCCTCCCAGCACCATACTCAAGAGCTACACACACACACACACACACACACACACATGTTTCCCCCCAGAGTGATTAGTAGCTGAAAGTCTGCCAGAGCCGCCTGGTCTCGTTAACACCTCGTTTGCTCCTCGTTAGGCTGAGATCAAAGACAGCCAGTAATTAACGAGGTTCACCCCAGTGCAGGATATTGTACTGTACAGCTACAGCTCTGCTCTGCTGCGGAATGACTTAGGTTAACACACACACACACACACACGACACCTGCATGCTCACACGTCACCTGGCTCATACACTCCCAGTAATATGCATCACACTTTTTCAGCACTGTGCACTTATACACACACAAAGCAAACAGTGAATTTAGGATGTGTAGCAGACGTACATACTGCGCTGCAGGGTGTATCTTTATGCATGTTGTCTACGTTATATTTTGGATATGATGAATATGCAAAATTAGATTTAGTCTTTTTGCTATACTACACAAATCTTATAAATATATAATATATCATGCACTATGTACTTTGATACAAAGGAATCATGCATTGCCCTCAGTTGAAATAAAATGCCTAACATTTGGCTCTTATTTTCCATTTTTATTAAAAGACTAAACTAAATGAAAATCAAGTGCCAAATGAACACAGCTGTTAATAAAAACCTCAACTGTTGTTGATTTACTTGTTAATCACCTTAATGTAAGCACTAGGCTGTGGGAAGTAACTGGACCTGGTTTAGAATTTAAATAACAAATGCACACAGTCACTCTCTCACACACACAACATGGTGTTGTCATTCTTTGTGGCCACATCACACTGACTTACATTCATTTCCTGTAGACTCATCCTAACCTTAACCATAACCACGACTTGCCTAACCCTGACCACAACCTAACCTTAAAACATGTTGTCACCCTAAAATTCAGTGATATTCTTGTGGGGAACAGCCTCTGTGTTGTGTTGTTTTCTATGGACATTTCTTCTCTTTGTCAGCGACTGGGCTTCTAACAGTATGTGGCAGCGTGCAGCAGATGAAGATGAATTTCATGCAAAGAGGTGTAAATGCACAATAAAATAAAGTTGTATTTAATTAACAGTAGCATCTGAAAGCAAATCTGCTACTTTAAAAAATGAGTGTACTGTATATAAATTAGTGTACTATAGTATAGTATACTCAGAATCAGAATCAGAATCTGCTTTATTGGCCAGGTGTGTTGGACACATGAGGAATTTGACTCAGGTACATCGGCTCTCAAGGTGCAAACAGTAAACCAGCATACAGCTGTGTAGTATAACAAAATAGCAGTATTAACATCAACAAACAGTGCAAACAATGCAGGAAAAGCAGTAGAAACAGATAGTAAACAATGCAGACAACAAAGGAATGTTCATTGAAATGAAATAAATAGGGATAAAACAGAGTACTTAAGAACTAGAGACCTGTACAAGTCTCTACTATAATGATTATTAGTTTGACATGAGGCGCTATGTTGTCAGGTTTATTTATACAGCACATTTTCATACACAAAGACAACTGAAAATGTTTGACACAATGCACACAAATAAATAAAACATGACAATGCAAATTAAAAGCAATAATTACATGACGGCACAAAGAAGCAACACGTAAGT
This sequence comes from Monopterus albus, assembly GCF_001952655.1. NCBI lineage: Eukaryota > Metazoa > Chordata > Actinopteri > Synbranchiformes > Synbranchidae > Monopterus > Monopterus albus. Next base: position 298,936 of record NW_018128227.1, on the reverse strand, counting down.
GTAGAGACCAAGTACTTCTAGGATGGCAGACTGTGGATTCTCGCTGTTCTCATTACACTTTGTACCCTTTACTTCAGTCTTCCCAAGTCTCCGACTACTTTAACGCTATAGGCAGGTGGACTTTATTATTTTGGTATTTGTTTTTGATTTAGAAATGTCTGTCATAGAAATGTAATGTAATGTCGTGGAGCAGTTATTTTATTATTTAGTTGATTAATCAGCTTTTTCCACCTTACACACACAGCTCTTCACAGAAAAATTCACAAAAGTACAGAACTGTCAGTTCTACTTGTTCTAGGAAAGTTCTCCGTGATACTATTTTCTTATTCTTTATGTTCTTTTTGTTTAAGGAAATGATGAGCGTTGCTATGGCAACAACCTGTTCCATCACACTGTGAAACAGTCCTTGAACTATGTTGTACACGTACTATAAAAGCTTTAGCCCCACAAACACAGCCCATGTTTTTTTCCCTGTGTTTGAAAAAGACATCTGTTGTGCACACTACATCTCAAGTATAATGTACTATAGATGGCTGACAACAACATGAACTCTTTCTTCACCTAATTAGTTGCACAGCACCATTTTCTCAGCTGGGATTTCGAATGACTGAAACATTGTGGCTGCTCTGGAAACGTTGATACATTTCTTCTTCGTTATTTGCCAACACCAGCTCTGGAACAACTGAAAACATATGAATTAGGTTAAAACCTCCAACAATGACATGACATCAGGGTATAAAATGCATAAAACCAGCATTCCAGAAAGACACTTTCCCTGCCAAAGGCCTAAGAAGCTTTCTTGTTTCCTTTATTTTATATGCCTTCCTCCCTGCTTTGTACATCCATGAAAAAACACTATGATGCAAATACCACATGCATGGTGAATGGAACATGTTCAGTAACCCACAGTATTCTCTGCACAACACTGCCATGTCATATTTTTCTGTGGTGGCATGCTGGAGAAATGAGAGGTGTTCTTCCAGAGTGTTAAGCAGGTTAAAGCATGTTGGAGGTTTAACATAGCAGTGCTGGGGCAACATATGTGGGTCATGAAGTAGCTGTTCAATAATTGGACATCTTTAAAAAAACAGGGGTTCTTGGGGAACATTTAGTGTTTCTCAACAAGGTGCCAGTGCACCCAAAGCGTTCCAGGGGTTCTCCAGAGGACTACAGGAGTGGATGTATGGGTCTGTAGGGTGTTACAAATAATTAATTTGTCATTTTGACCTATATCTAGGTACTAGTATATAATGAAAAGGCCCCTGAGGTCTTTTGGTCATTTGGAATCTAATAGGTTCTGAAGATGTTCTCCTGGTTCTTGTTGACGCTTCTGTAAAGTCCCTGATCATTGAGGTCTTCAGGAGATTTCAGTGGGGCTGAGTTTCTTGAGTCTTTGAAAGAAAGATGTACTTGAGGAGGTTCTTAAGAAAGTCTAGTGCATTTTTCATGGGGCACCCAGGAAAGTTTTATAATCAAAGAGTCTTTAAGGGGTTTCCAGACATTCCAGGGCTTTGTGTTTTGATTTCCAGCGATGATTGATTGAAGTTTTGGTGGTAGGGGGGCTCTAGAGTGGAGTTAGCTGCTTCTAGCTTTGCTGTGAGGGAAGAACAAGCTGGAGATTGTGTTATGTACAGTGGTGGTACAGAGAGCAGAGCAGAGGAGAAGAAAAGAAACAAGATATCAAGGACAAGAGTATGGAGGATTGAGAAGAAGAAAACAGAAACCAAGACAGAGTAAACAGTAAAAGCTGAGCTCAGATTTCATCAGTTATGGATGTGGACAGAGAACTTCTAGTTGTCTGCTTGTTTCTCTGTCTTTGCTTCTTCCATATAATTGGATAAAATGATTATAAGTATGAATTTTGACTTGGAGATATTGTGTGGTTCAGGTTTGTTAGAGAGGAGGCTCTTTCTAAGGAGCAACAGGAAGTGACAATGGAAGAAATATTAAATTATATTACAGATCAAACCAAATTTTCTTTTTTCCCCAACTTAGATTTAGTGTCAAGACACATTTTGCTTAATTTTGCCAGTCTGAGTCAAACCCTACTTGTTGACGGTACCTTCAGATTCCATTTAATTTAACAATGAGGCAGTATGGAATGTCTCCTTCAGCCATAACCGGCTGCCTTAATCAAAAGGAAAACACAGAGAGAGAAGAACCTAAAGATGAAACAAATAACAGAGTGAGGAAGGAAGAATGTGGGCGGAGAAGAGCAAAGAGTAAATAGAGAGTAGAAAAGAGAGAAGAGGATAAAAACTGCAAAGAAAGAAATAATGAGCAATAGAACTTGGAGGGGAAAGGAAAAATAAAGAGAGGAAGGGGAGAAAGAAGGTGAAGGCAAACAAAGACAAGGCAGCAGTGAGAAAATTAGAGAGGAATTGAAGTAAAGAAAGAATGAGTGAAGGATAAAAGGACAAAATGAACATGGTAAAATGCAGAAGAAAAGAATGACAGAAAGAGGCAAGAGAAGAATAAAAGAATAACAAGTGGAGAGAAAATGAAATTGAGTTAGAAAATGTCTCTTTCTTATGCACACACAGCAAGACAGAAGCTGCACTCCACATTACTGGATCATATGAGCAGTATCAAGTGCTAAATAACCAATAGGCACAGTAGAATTGTTGACTTGCAGTGTTAAAAGTCTGACACTTTATATGCCTAAACACCCAAACATCTCTCTTAGGACCAGTCGACATGGTCCTGGAGCCAGCTGTAAAACATTTTTGTCCTCTGAAGTGATGTTATTAGTCAGCTTTGTGAAGACGGCTTCCTACAGCCAGCCGCGCTGCTGTCCAGGCTTTATCTTCAGTGTGCTGTTTTGGCCTCCAGCACCTTCCTGTTTAGTGGGAGTGTGCAATAATTTGGGGAAGGTTTTGACAGGACTTTTGATACACTAATGGACAGTACCACCTCCCCATACACATCCACCCCCACACCCGCCCACACACACAGTCCTTCACTGTGATTTCCCAGTTGAGCTGATTCCTTATTATTCACTTGCACCCTTGAAAATCTGCTGGAGCTTCTATTACGTTCACACAGTACAGAGGAGCGTGTGTGAGTGTGTGTTTGTCTGTGAGAGAAGAGATTTAGAGGGAGGCATAAAATCAGTGTGAAAGTGAAAACCTGTGTGTTAAAGAGAGCACAGTGAATATGTGTTTGTGTGATACTGCTTGTCTGTGGTAATTAAAAATTATATCACAAATATGGGTAAAGAGTGTGTGTGTGTGTGTGTGTGTTACAAAGAAGCCCACCTTTGCTCCTTCATCTCTGGGTTGTTAAGCAGGTTGACGGATTGTAGCAAGTATCATTTGACATCCCATGATTCATTTCAGGAGGTGAAGAAGGGAGAGAGAGTGTGCATGTGCCAGATACACCATATGGGTCTGAAAAAAACTCTTGTGCATGTGTGTGTGTGTGTGTGTGTGTTGGGACCCTCACAGACAGAAGGATAGAGGAAAGCGGGGATTATTTTTCTCTCTTTACCACCATATTACTGTACATGATGGATAATCACATCCACTGGGACATATGATGGATAGATCACACACACATACTTACACACAATCAGATTATCCTTATACACATACACCATAATTCTACTGTGGTTCTAGGGACTTCAGGACTTAAGGTCAACACACACCAATTATAACACACAACCCTACTGGAAATAGATTCGCACGGCCCATCTACTGTAATCTGACTGCTTTTTAAGTCTCCATAATGTATTTCTCGTGTGCTGCAGGTGTCCACTGATGTCTGCATGCAGCCAGTAAGTGTTGTACAAATACTAATATTAGCTTGCTTTCCTAACTTGTGGTATCTACAGTATTTGTCAGTTGGATTATTAATTTCGCATGTTAGTGCATTTCCGATTTGGTACAAGATTTTGTGGACCCCAGAAATTACAGCTGGTAACTTGAGAAGTTGCTAATTATATAAAGTGCAAAACAGAGCATGAGATTGACAGATGAACTGGTGCAACATCAACAGTAATGCAGCTGTTGTACTGGACCAAGTTGGTGAAGAAATGAGGTGAACAAAGGAAACACCTCTCTTTATGATGCGGTGCCGTGGCTACAGAAACAGAAACACAGGCTACGTACATGTTCCAAAATGATCAGATCGTTGAATAAACACTTCTCTGAAATACTTTCAACAAAAAATTAACCCCATGACCTTCGTGAAGGGAATTTATTGCAGCTTGTTATATTAGACAGCATTAATTTTAGGTTGGTGAACCTAATAAACTACCAACTGAATGTACATTGATTTAAGTGTAGGAGCCATTTTTTGGTTTTTGAACTTTGTTAGTGTTTAAACCCCTAACCACTAGGGGGCGCGGTCTCATTGTAAACACTGGTGGAGTATTTAAGGAGGCAAACAGTTTTTGACTGTGTGTTGTACAGCTTGTTATGTGTTCAACCACAAACTTTCTGACAAAGCCAGTCCACAAATAACAGACTGGTCTGTTTGAGTTCGCACTTTGCGAGTCACTAGGTGCAATGAATATGCAAAAATACAGAAAAAGTGGGTTTTACATAAAAAGTGAGTCATTTCTTTATTTTAATGATTTTGAGATTGCAGTTCATGCTTTTATAACCTCTAGACTCGACTACTGTAACGCATTATACCTTGGTGTTAATCAGTCGTCTCTCACTCAGGTACTAGGAAATGTGACCATATAGTCCCGGTACTGGTCTCTCTTCACTGGCTTCCAGTCTGTTTTAGAATTCATTTTAAGGCTCTTGTTCATGTGTTTATGTTCCTATGTTTTATTCCTCTATTGATATTATTTATTTTAGTTCTTATCTTAACCCTTGTAAAGTACTTTAGTCAACCAGATGTTGTTTTTAAAGTGCTGTATAAATACATTTTGATTTGATTTGACTTGTTGATTTAATCCTGCCGGTCCAGAGATTGAACCAGAAACCTTTTTGCCTCATTTAGGCCAGGAATTTAGGAATTTACTCTTAGCAGAATTTTCTGACCTCCATGAGTTCATTTTAAAGCAAAAATAACAGGCATGATTTTAATTGCTTTGTAATTATTTATTTTAATTCCTTTGTTGTCAGATCAGGTTCAAGTTCAAGCGTTGATTTTTCTTTACTGAGTCAGTTGGAGAAATAAAAGTGTGCTCTGAATGGGTGTACGCAAAATGTGAATGGTCCGCCTGCATATTCCTCTATGGGAAGAAAACTGACTTTGCTTGATGAATACAGGAGAACAGAAACTCTCTCTCCGTCTCTGCACATCATTAATAAACTGGCCTTAATTGCATCTGAATGTCCTCAGAGTAAAAAGATATTTTTGTGTCTCATTTAAAAGACAAATCACTGAACCTGTCATCAATAATCTCACTGAGCAGAGAAAAGTGTGATGCTGCCCGTGTGTGTGCATGCCTGTGTACTTCTACTTCTATTTCTGTACTTAAGATGGTACAAAGGCACAGCCAGTCAGAGCGAGCGTATGCTTTTTAATCTGTATGATTTTCTATGTGTGCCCTTGTATGTCTGTCTCTATGAGAACCTAAGCTTGAATGTGTGTGTGTGTGTGTGTGCACAGACATACTTCATGGGACCCTCAGAACTTCCACGTTCATGAGAAGCAGAGATTCAGTAATTATTCAGTACTAAATCAGAGCAAGTGAAGAGAGAGTGAAAAGCATCAAGTCCTCACTTGACCCACATACACACTCCTATAATACTACTGTCATGCTGCTGTAGTATTTGTGTATTATCTCTTGAGTCAAGCAGAAAACATCTGTTTTTGACCAAATAACAGAATCAGTTTAGGTCTCTCACATCAAAAAAATGCTTGGGGAACAGGATATAGCAGACTGCTAATTCATTTTACCAAAATGTTTGCACTACATGTACCTGACAACAGTGATATTAAATCTCTCACAGCCAACTTTGTGGTCAAATATTAAAAACAAAGTAATGTAATTTAGCAACAAATATTTCTTGTGAAGTTACAATCAGGCCAGCAAGGCTCAACAAATTACACCCAACCAATAACATCATAAAAGCGTTGCAGTGTGTAGAACTTCCTTCAAAAACACTGTATTCAGGTTTTAACATAGGAGGGTTCCACATTTCAATTAATATTAAGTATATGCTTCTAATAACATTTTGAAATGAAAATACAGGATGAGGAGATTCCCTTAGGGAACCAGCAGCTTGTCCCACCGTAGCTTTTGTTGTGCCATTAGAGGCCTGTCTGACAGTGTCATGTCTTCTTTCCTTGGAGACATATCTCAGTTCCGCTGGATAATTAGCTAATACACTTCATCTGAGATTGTACTGGCAGCGTACAGAAAGGTTATTAGCTGCTTTGACAACTTCTATGGAGCACTGACATGGAACAATCTTTCCCAGGAAAACCTGTGGGAACTGAGCTCACTCTACTTGCAACCTGTAACCTTTTGTGGATGTTTGAAACCAGCAGTGTTCCAGGTTGTATGTGAGAAAAGGACCACAGTTTGGAAGACACCACAATACACTAGGACAAGCCACATAAAGGTGAGATTTGTGCTTTACTGGAGGTGTTTTTAAAACTTTGTGTTCTATTTTTCAAGAGAAAAGACTTTATGACTAAGTGGCTGGTTTTGCACATGTGTCTGGATTGTTTGCTCATCTCTGTTGAAGTGTTGTGCACAGTTGTGTCGCAACTGTTTCAGCAAGATGTATCCATGACTGTCTCATTCCTAAATGGACATTAAATACCAGACCCTTCTCTCCATTCCCATGACGTGGTGCTCTAATATTGATCTGTCATCCGTCTCCATTACTGTATCTTTACACATTTAGCCGATGTGTTTATCCAGAGTTAATTACATTTCCTTCAGGCTTAATATACTCAATAACATGAGGTAGTCTCAGTCTAAGAGGTCAAACAGCGAGAGGACAGAACATGCAGGTGAAATCAAGTGTGTGTACACCTGCAGTTCATGTAGTTCAGATGTACATGTAAACTAAAGCAAGCACAAGAAAGAGTAAGTGCAGAGTGTGGGGCAGTGAGGGATGTCGAGCTACAGGAGATCTAGGCTTATCTGACAGTTTTCATCTCCTTGTGAACTGTGCAAATGAAACTAGGAGCTAAAAGGCACCAGAGATCTGCAGAACTGGGGAAGATTCTCTGTGGGTTCATGACTATAAGCAGCTCCTTTCACATTATACAGAGGGACTGATTCACTGGGAATGTAAAAAATGTTGCTTGTGAAACAAAAATCAAGTTACCCGCAGAAAGTCTTGGTGTCATGACAGAAAAAGCGGATGTCAGGTCAATAATTTAAAGTCACTGCTGTTGACGTTCACTCTCATGTCATGTCAAAATCATCTTTTAAAATAGTCCTTTCCTTCTCTCGCTCTGTATCTCTGTATTTTCTCATTTATGTCATTCCTCTCTCCCTTGTCTCTAGACAGACACACACATGCAACAGATATACCTGCCCCCCACCACACACACACACACACACAAGCACCAACAATCATCCAAACACCCACACACTTCTTTCACAGCCATCGGAGGCTCTATTACGGCAGTACAGGAACCATCTGTCGGTCGGAATTGAATCCTGATCGATTAGCATATGATTTGCATATGATTAGCATGTCATTAATGGAGCATTAAGCAAAGTAATGTGATCACTGCGCAAGTTTTGCTTCCCCTGCTGAGTTAAAACTTCTGTTCTGCTAATCGCAGCTGGCTCACCCACCTCTGCTGAGAGGAAGAGTCTGTGTGTGCGCACACAGACATGTCTTTGGTATGTGGGTCGACTTTTAGCCACTATTGTGAAGACATTTTGGATGCTCTTCAGCCTTCAAAGAACGGTTTGAGGATTACATTTTAGGTTTCGGATAAGGGGCTAGGGAACATATTATGTGAGTGAGAGTCCTTACAGATATAGTAAGACATGACTGTATGTGTGTTTGTAAAACTTGCAGACGTTCCTTATCTGATTTAAAAGTCTAAGGGCAGAGAGTGTGATATGCTGTCCCTTAAGTCCCCTAAGCCAAATTTGTGATTGGTGATACTGGGCTGCACAACTTAAAACTGACATGACTTCATCCAGTGATGTTTATAGTGAATCTTACAATATTAAAAAATGTGTTTAATTAGTCTGACAGCTCATATGAAGTATTTTGCTGCCACAGAAAATAAATTCCATACAAGTAAAGACAAGTGAAAACCACCTCCAAACATCTTCCACCAAATCATCTGTCGAGCTGCCAAGAATTACTGAGGTCACAGAATGTCATGATGAGATGCCCAAAAAGAGCGAAACATAGAGAGAAAATCATGCTGCAAGGGCCTGATGTGGGAGTACAGTAGGCATATGATAAAAGACCATTGATCGTCTCTGATTGTTATCTTGAGCACTTGGAGACAGTAGCACCTTTATAGAATATATACTGTATATACTGTACACATTGACAGGAGATAAAATTGTGTCTGGTGATGGAAAAATTCTAATCATTAGATTATTTTAAATGTAAAGCTTCGGTAGATTTTTAAGGCATATACTGTAAGAATACTCTATGCTATGAATGTTTAACAAAGTTTATCCACAAGAAAAATAAACCATCTGAAACTAAATTGTATTTAAGGTCAAATTTTGTTCCATATTTTGAGGTTTACATTTTTGAAAGACCCCTTGTTTTAATACAATTGATTTGATCCTGATAAATTCTGAAGCTAAAGCTTCTAAACATACAGTACATTTGGTGTTATAACTGTACGCTGGCTCTTCACCATGAAGATACAGACTAAAGGGTCATATCAGGACAGTTTGGCACAGATGTGGAACATGTCCTGCACCTCCACCGCTGACACCCTGCAGTCAGTGTCACCTTCTTCAGCCCACGTGGAAGAGTCTCCAAAGTGAATAGATCATTTCTGGATTGTAGCTGTAACCACACGAATTGATTTCAGAGGAAAACACTTCACAGAATATATCAGCAACTTAAGTCCTAAAGTAACGTTAGAAAAACACCTCCACTCCTCTTTTCTTACTTCCCCTTTCTATAATTCTGTTATTTCTCAGGTGGTGACACTTCAGCTCAGGTGTCTGGCTGTACACTGTCTAAACATGTCTTCTGAGGTAACATGAGGTTCTTTCTTCCTTTCTTCACCCTGGTCTGCCACTTATGGGGTTAAAAGCTCTCTTGTCTCTCCTCTTGTGACGCTCGCTCGTGGGATTTAAAAGCTACCTTCATCCAGAATGACCTTTCAGTGTTTCTCGATCGTCTGTTGTTTATGGGGCCAAATGCGTGAGCCCTCACTTGCTTCATCTCTTCCTTTATTCTCCATTTTAATTCCTTTGTATATTTTCTCTACTACCTACCCCTCTCTCTGTCTGTGTAATTTATGGGGTTAAAATGTTATTACACCTCCCTTCACACCTCTCTCTCTTTCTCTGCGTGTACGCAACATGTTTGTTAACACTTTAAAGTAATTATCTGCAGCATTTTCATTAATAGAGATGCAATGCTGACATGATAGTGTGTGTCGATTTGTCCTGTGTTGTCTTCTTCTTCTTCTTCTCCCACAAATGTTTTGATCATGCTCTTTTCCAGTGAGTCACAAATGTGGTCTGACTTGTGAAAAGAATTAACAGGACATGAAATAAACAGGATATTAGAAATCTCAAAGGCCTTGGTTGTGTTTTATTGTCTTCCTAGTGCAGGCATCATTTACTTTGACAGTTTACAGACCTTTTTCCTTCTACTTTTGTGTCTACTTTGTGTCTACTCAGAGCCAGGATGAGGTCCCCTAACGTTTCAGGAACACATCTCCTCTGACCTGCATGAACATCTCTTCGTCATATTTCTTTCCTTTTTGATTCTCTTTGCTTCCTGTCCCATTTATTTCAGTTTGATTTATCAGATGATCGATTATTTGACCTTTTTTCAATCGCTGCTGTTTGTTTTTTGTGCCTCCTGTCTGTGTCTCAGACGTGGTTCTATCATCCATCAGAGGCTTTTATTTTACTATCTGCTACTTCATTCCATGTCCGTCATCCATCCACCGTCTCCCTCCTTTGGTTTTAACCATCCATCCTTTTCCCACTGTTTATCAATCCATCTTCTTTGTCACTCTTTCACGTAGCTGTCATTTCTCTGTTTGAAAACCTTTTCATCTTTTATTCTTTTCATAATGGTTCATTCTTGCACCAATACTTTTTTCCAACTTGCCTGCCTTTCACCTGTTTTCTAGCGCTTGTCATTTTGCTCTGTAGTTAAAATTTGTTAGTTACTTGTTTTGCATCTACTCATTCACCTACTGTAAGTAGAATAGAATCATAATGTTTCCAGTGATGGCTGGAGGGCTGTTGTTTTGTTTTGTTTGTCTATTTTAGTTCATTTGTCGGGTTCCTCTCCACTTCTTTCTACATTACCACCTTTGTCACTCATTTGCCCTGCAAAGCACTGGCCGGCTCATTGAGGATCATTTTGCGGTTCAGTGTCTTGTTTCAATGTTACTTTTGTCATGTGGACAGGATCGGCTGGGGGTCAGACTGACCCACTCTTCTGCATTAAAACTTGAGGATCTGCTTCATATTCAGTGTGCCACGCCAGTGCTGATGCTGTTAACACCTAGTTTATTTTGATTACAGCTAATACAGTATGTATCTGTACCAGCTTGGGTACTGGGGAAACTGGGTTAGGTTTAGACAACAAAAGCACTTTGATAAAGTTTCAAGAAGATACAGTATAATGGTTTCACTTACATATAAATAGAATATGTCATGTCTTGTGTTGCAGTCCTAAAAAAATCACTGGTGACTTTTAACCAAGATCTTTCCATAACCTTACCTAAGTGATTGTAACATTGCATTTCCATCAAAACCTATTTGCTGTTGCAAATTAGTGGTGTATAAAAGTAATTTCTAGGAGATGGGGCTCCACAGGTGCACGTCATTAACTCATAAATAGAAAGGCTGCTGTCTTTTCCTGCACAAAAAGGACCCCTCTGTTGTGGGTCTAATTTGCCTTGCCTTTGTGGTTTTTTGCATTCAGTGCATTTAGATTAAATGTATTTCCACCCACCAGTTTCATGTGCATTTGCAACTTGCACATTAAAAACTAACAATAATGCCTGGGTGTATTTTATGAAATTCACAAAACAAGTGTTTACACTTGGCTGAAATGGTGTGTTGATAAAAGCACAACACAACAAAGTGCAATGGACCCAGGCTTTACAAATAAACCATCATCAAACAAGCTTGAAGAGACAAATAGATCAGATCTGTGAGGAGTGATGAGGAGAATGTAACCTTCATCATATTAATACACAAAATAAACAGAAACATCATATTGGCATGATGTTGCACCTTCGTCATCTGCAGTGGTTTAATGCAGAATTTGGGCCACAAGCTGTTTACGTCCACGAAGCAACTCGTAATATGAAGAATATGATTGGCTTACAACTTTTGTGTTTTACTAAGTATAAGTTATTAAGTATTACTTTTACAATGGTTGTGTGATCTACATTACAGAAGAAGTTTGCTTTGCCTAGGCTCACTCTAAAATATATGGATCGAGTGAGTAGAGGTTGTAACCTGCTGTTTATTAATAATTCTCTATTAATCACCAATCATTTTCTTCTTTGGGATGAACTGTACAGTCAACATGATGATGGACTGTGCCACTGACCAACCAGGCAAGGTGACGTGTGGACTGACCATCGTGGCCGAACATGAAACATAAAAGGACTTTGACAAAAGAGGGCGCGTGCTTCGTCAGGGCATCGTCTTGGGCAGAGCAGAGGCGTCAGCTGCAGCTGTAGAGCATCTTTAATTTTTGCATTTCAGTTTAGCTTCTTCTGTATTCCATATAATCAATCTTCTTGTAAATGATTAAACTTCATTAAACTTTTAAAAACTTTGATAATCTTCCTGCTGCCTTCCTCAAGCATCACCCCAAGAAGAGAAGGGTTCTTTCAGGATCCCCAGGTAAGAGCCCTCCCCACCCAATAAATATGGCCAGTCACACGTATATCGCTTTAAATTCCTTTTCTCAGCAGGGATTTTATGATTATGATGTGCTGTGAGATACTGAGTTTCCTATTAAATTAAATTAGCCTATAGAGGGTCAACCTAAGAGTGGTTTGTTAGTGAGCTGCTTTGCCGCAGCGTGATAAAGTCTAGTTACTTTCAGTTAATGACAGTGCTGCTCACCGGAGCTTCCAGTAGGGGCGGTAGGTAATCCTTTGGCACAGGAGGGTTATGCCCTACGTGCATTAAAGGCCTAATTACCTCTTAGATCGGGTCCTCTTGGACTCTGGAATCCATGATCTGGCACTTCCGCCAGGTAGTGAATACATTAGGATGGAGTATTATAAACTAAGAGTCTCATTAAAAGAGCTGGGCTACTCGCAGTGTGTCTCACTCACATTTACTATGAAATAAACTCTTCACCTCTACTGCACATCTCCCTCTGAAGTCTGAGTGTTACCTCCATTCTTTGATGTCTATTGGCTCTTCCTGCAGGTTCAGTCGGTCCATTTCCATCCTGCTTCTCCCTTGAGCAGATGTCTCATTCATCTCGGCCCCTGCCCTCTGGACTCACTCGCACAGCTTTCCACCCCTGTGCTGGGCTGATGGAGGGAGAAGGAAAAGCAGGCGGAGGTGAAAGAGCGATGGCTCTGTCTCCTCCCCTCCCCAGACTCCCCATATGTGTGGCTATGAGGCAGTGACTGTAAGATGATGGGCAGTTTTGACATTTACAATAAATTATCAATGGACTGACTGCTCAGGCTCAGCTGTCAGATATAATATATCCAAAAAGGATTTTAAAATGTGTAGCCTGTAATGGACTAATGGTTGTGACTCTGTGGTGGTGCAGTGCGATATGTGCTTTACATGAGTGTGTGTGTGTGTGTGTGTGTGTGTGAATTCAAGTGAATATTTGTGTGTGAAGGTCCATCTGAGGGTGGCGTCATGGAGCAGTGGTGCACTGTAAACTGGTCAGTTGTAATACTGTAGATCTGTTTTGTTTAAATGTTGATGAATTTATTTTATGCTGGTAACAAACCCAGCAGCCTGACCCCGTTACGCCACCGTGTCCACATCAGCTCTGAAACCAAACGTAGCCTACGCCGTTGTGTGGAGGGAAGGAAAGTGAAGTGACAGGACATCAAATATCAGACAGAGTGAGTGAAAGTGCAGAGCAGCAGAAGTGAAAATGGCTCAGAATGAATAAACGTTAAAGTTCAGTCCTGTCCCTCAGCAAAGCACTGACAGGTTACACTTTATTTCACCCTTCAGTGTGTGTGCAGGTGTGTCCCTGATGTACACACTGATGCACAGTACGTGCAAATGTGCCAGTGTTCTACACATTTGTGCAGCTAGGTGTACTTTTACACCTCATGTGTCTGCAATTGTCCCTGTGTGTCCTTCTACTAGTTTTTCTTCATTTGTGTCTATCCCAGTGTGTGTGTGTGTGTGTGTGTGTGTGTGTGTGTGCCTCCCAGGCTTTAATAAGCCTCAATGTGATAAGTGCGACTCTGCAGCCTGGAGGAACATGCTCCACAGTTGAACTCTCAGTCCAACAACCTTTTGGTGGCTGACTGAAATGAAATGCCAGACGCAGCCTGACACTTGACTCAGGCCTCCAGCCCACGGATCCAGCCCTGTAGCCATTTCATCAGACCACACCACAGCTCTTTAATCTTTGAAGATCATCAAATGTCAGAGCAGACAGTCAGCTCTTAATGCATCTTGGTGACCAGATATACAACATGGTTGACACAAGGACTGCAGACAGGAAGGGAGAGCAGGACAGGAAGGATGGGCAGGAATGAGTTTTGTGTGTTTTTTTAAACCTAGATCTTATTGTTATAATGATTTTCAGTAGGTCATGGTGAAATATTGTAGCTACAACAACATTTTAGGACAGAAGCTTGTGTGGTCAGACAGATTTTGAACAAGCCAGATGAACCATTTCATTTGGACAAAAACCAAGAATGAATGCAGCCACAATGTCAGTATGAATCACTTACTGTACTGCACAGACAAACTGTGTGCTCACTACTGCACCAAGTACAGTAGGTCAAAGTTGAACCATGAAAAGTTTGCAAAACATCTTCGTTGTTCTCACTGGTCGATGGTCAAGTAATTTTTGTGGTAACTTTTGTTTCCATCTTGTCTTTTAAAATACTACAGTATATAACAATTATAAATGAAAGTCACCACAACAACTACGCCTACTCTGTAAAAACAGTGAATTATCATTCTAAGAACTATGAGATGTTTAAGACTTGCAAGAGTTCATGGCACTGGACAGTTCAAGCTATTCGACTGATGGTCATGATGGTTAAAAATACTGTGCAACGACAAAATAGCATAAAGAGTGTTTAATTATCTTTAAAGACTGACTTGACATGAGGTCACTGGCCACATCAACCTGCCCAGTGTTTGATTGTTTGTTGTGTCTTGTTGCTTTTCTTCTATTGTCTCTCCTCTATCCACTCACCCCAACCAGTCGAGGCAGAAGGCCGCCCACCAAGAGCCGGGGTCTGTCGGAGGTTTCTCCCGTTAAAGGGAGTTTTTCCTCCCCACTGTCACCAAGTGCTGTTCAAGGGGATTTGTTGGGTTTTTCCTCTGTAATAATAATATTGGCAAAGTCTAGATCTTACTTTGTAAAGTGTCCTGAGATGACTTTGTTGTGATTTGGCACTATACAAATAAAATTGAAATCCAACATCTTTGTGGCATCACTGGACATTCGCCAATGGTTAACCTACAGTAAACAACCAAACCTACATAACCTAACCTAAGGGCTCACTAGCAGACAAGTCTTTCATTTTAGTTCACAACATAGGGACCATGTCCAACATCAGTTGTGATTTTCTGTTTATACCTTTTTCTTGCAGTATCATTTAAACTAGTAAAATAAAGACTTTACTCCATGTCTTTGATTGATTTATTGATTGATTGATTTATTCTTTCAAGCATGTAAAGACAGTTGATATATCAACACACATAATTTTACACATATCCAACAAATGCTAATCCATTATCAATTTGCTTATACCTAGTACATGCTTGAATGGAGTAGGAAGAAGTCAGACTTATCCAGTCCTACCCCATGACATCATCTTACCATCATTGGTTTGCAAGCAGTATCTCTACATAGATAATTCTCTTCTACACCACACAAGTAATATACTAAAGAATTATAACAGAATATTAACATTCATACACCACACCCACAATGTTCCATCTAATTAATTCATTCTGTTTTTCACTTCCTGCCCTCCATCTTAGTTTTGCACATGATAAAAGTCACGTGATTGCAAACAACAAATAAACTGACCTAAAACATGAGGAGATTCTTTGGGTGACTTGTTCTGACTGTGTTTTTGGGAGCTACACCTTGTTGTTCAGGCAGCACACCTGCACTTAGGTGCAAGAGAAACACACTGGTTTCCTCTTTCAAACTTACAAATCACTGACAAAATGGTCTTATACTTGTATAGTGCCTTTCAATGCTTTTACAGCACACTCAAAGCGCTTTCACACATTATTCAGCCATTCACACTCCCAAGCATTCACACACCGGTGACATCACCGGGAGCAACTGGGGGTTTAGTGTCTTGCTCAAGGACACCTCGACATGTTGACTGGACAAGCCGGGAATCGAACTGCTAATCCTCTGGTTAATAAACAACCCGCTCTACCTCCTGAGCCACAGCCGCCCCCAAATGCCAAACTTTGCATTGCTACAAGGTTAGCTGTTCACCTTTTGCTACATTTAGTTACATGTCTGACTAATCACGCTAGAGACAAACCTTAGTGTTTGGATCACACTGAGCAATAACACATTCACAGACGTTCCTGTGAACTTTGTGAAACTGGGTTACTTTTCAAATCCATTTTATTTGAATCATGACTTACAGTAACGTTCACGTGACTTGTTATAGTACATGCACTCAAACACAAAAGGAGCGAGAGCTAGACGTCATCAGCCAGAGGAGTAGCAGCTGCAGTCCGGGAACTGAGGCTGCAGAGAGAGAGATTTTCAATGGCGTATGCCTCTAAGCATGGAACATGTTCAAAATTTATATGTTGGATTTCTGTTTATTTGGGGGTCAGTCAGCTGCTTGGATTGGCTTTATTTCTTTTGTTAGGTTTGTTTTGGCCAAATGTATTTCTCCTCTTTCTTCATCACTCACTTTATTTCCCCTTCAACCCAAAATTTCCTTTTCCTTTTTGACTTTTCTTACAAGTAGCAGTCTCCATCTCACTGCCTTTCTGCTCTCCATCTCTCTGATAAGCACGTGCATCTCACTCGCATTCTCTCTGCTCTTCTATTAGCAGCTGTGTCTTTGATCTGAGTGAAAGAGGCATTAACTCTACTGTCTCATTCTACTGTGAGCCCCTGACCACACACAAACAAACCAAACAGAGGAACCTCATTGATTTGGACTTAATATTTCTCATGATACAGCTCTCACTGCATTTGTTGTGTGTAAACATTGCAGTAGGATTTGTTCAGAGGAGGGGGTGGGGAGCTGTGATCAGAGTGTAAAGTGACCAGTCCAGCTCTGGGAACAGTCACTGTGGCTGGTAATAAGCCAACTCCAATGGGTTTATTTGTAGAAATAAAAAACAAGCAGCAACTGCCCTAAATGAACTGCAGCAACTTGTGTGCAAAAAGCAAGGATGTGGTGTACCAGATCCAACACTGGTTGTATTATTGAATACTGAGATCATTAAGGATTTTTTTTAGCTTAGCAGCAAAATAGTGTTTTAAAACAAATCATAATTAAAACTACTCTTACTCTTCTATGCCTTTGCCAACCAGATTGATGGAAATGAGACAGATGTGAGGTCACTGTGACCTTGACCTTTGACCACCACATTTTAATCATTTCATCCTTGAGTCAAGTGGATGTTTGTGCTTAATTTGAAGAAACTCCCTCAGGGCACTGACAAGACTGGGCTGGACAGACAGATGGAAGGACAGACAACCTGACACGGTGGCAGGAAAACAGGGTAAAGACAAACTAACCCGCTCCTCCATAACAAACATAAGAGCATAGAGACAAACTTGTTTCTAATGAACCCAGTAGAAAGCAGGCTGATTTTGTATTGCACTGTTAGTCTTGCAGATGTGTTTCCCTTTAGAACCAGGATGCATTTTGTATGATACTACAGGAGAGAAAATGACATCCACCTTTCACAGGAGAAGGGGGAAAAGAGATGCGAGTTACAGAAGCAGGCATGTATGAGGAGAACGTGCCTTAAAAATACACCATAGGATAAACATAAACTTCAGACATTATTGGAGTGATTTACCCTGTACTTGTACATTTTTCAAACTCTTAACAGACAACATGCTTTGCAATTTTCCTTCCATTCACCCATTCATACACAGATGGCAGTGGAGCAAACTGGGCTTCACCATGTTGGCTTTCAAAAAGATCCAGGACTTCTGAGAGATTAAATAAAGAGTCAAAATCAAAAGCTGTGATATTATAACTTTTACCTACTGTAACTCCACAAACCCAGTGTCTTACATTGCCCAAAACAGAACCAATGATGTTATTTTGACCTGTCTGATTACTTGTCTACATGTATGACTGAGCTCCTTTCTTACCATATGTGGTAAGAACCTCATTAGATATAGTGTGTCAGGACATAATAGTGTACAGCTACCCTCACACCACATAGACTAAGAAAAGAGAATGCTGGCACAAACTGCTGTTGATAGTTTGTGTGTTATGTTCAGACTCGGCTGCCACAGTAAACTGATCTTCATGCAGAAATCGGTGAAATGTCTCTGTAAGCACCAAATGTTGTGAAGGCTCCACACCTGGTGCTAATCAGCAGTGATGGTTGGCAGAACACCATGTGTTTGTTTTGACAAAGACGCCAGCCCAGTTTTTAAGCTAAGAAGTTACTACTCTTTAGAACAATTAGTTGCTCCTCTCCTAAGAAAAGGACAGAGACACAATGGCAGTTTTCCTCAAACTTTCAGTTTTACTTTAAAACCACCTTTAATGACAAAGCAACAGCAGCTAATAATACCAGATGTGCCAGCTGATTGCTCCTGGCAATGGGGTTACCGGAATGTCCCTCGGGATCATTGAAGGAGCTAATAACAATTTACAAAAGACAAAGGTTGCAGTTTAATCATTTAACTTAAGACAGGCACCAAGCAAAAACTAATGAAAAACTTCATCTAACTTGAAAAAGACAAAATAAACTACAAACAGAAACAAAGCAGGCAGGTCCTTACAATCAAAAGAGGTAAGCCACGCACTGGGCCATCAAAACTGTAAAATAAGGATTACAAGGGCCACCATGTTAAAAGAGGGGAAAAAAGTACCAAGTATAAAGCACTGAGGCGACCACCTCTCTGCCATCAGCTACTAAGACTGCCCAACAGAGGAAGGGCACACCAGAGCAAAGTCCCATCCACTTACAGTATATGTGGCTGTCATCACAGGCTGAATAAGGTACAGCTGAGAATAGAGCACACGTCAAAAGAATGCCCACACCCCAGGCAAAAGGAGTGAGGGGGCAAGACAAAGAGAACAAACTTAACAACTTATCAAATATTTTGGTGCCAGATTGCACCAGTGAACATCCAGGGTTTGGATGTTGAGTTGGTGGAGAGTTACAAAGACCTGGGTGTTCATCTAAACAACAAACTAGACTGGACAGATAACACACAAGCCTTGTACAAGAAGGGCCAAAGTCACCTCTAACTGTTGTGGAGACTGAGGTCCTTTGGAAAGTGCAGGTCACCAGTTAGAACACGTTATGACGCCATGCTAGAATCAGTGGTTCGTTATGCTGTGGTCTGTTGGGCAGGAGGCAGCACGGGCAGAGACAGACTCAACAAGCTGGACTCCACTTAGGAGGTGAGTGAGAGGAGGATGTTAGCTAAGCTGACATCGATTATAGACGGCACCTGTCACCCAATGCATGAGCCTGCGGGGGCCCTGAGCAGCTTCAACAGCAGACTGATACGCCCACGGTGAAAGAAGTGGCACTACCGCAGGCCTTTCATACCAGAGGCAATCTGACTCTATAACTTCAGTACAACTAGTGTTCTGTCTCCATCCTTAAATTCCATGCACAATGTGATACAAAGACTCAGTCTCTTTGGTTAGATTGCTCTTCATTTGTAAGAGACATCTTTTTAGGGCCTTTTACTGTTTATTAGCTGCTGCTGCTTTGTCATCCTTGTTTGCTCCTGAAGATGGTTTTAAAGTAAACAGCTTCAGCTCTATATTTGTATCCCAGCTAATGGGCACATTTGTTAAGAGCAAACTACTGAGGCCAACATGTTATAAACATCATAAACCAGGCCTGGCTTTGAGGAATCTTGCTGCTTTTTTCAGTCAGGTGGTCCCGGAGACATGGGGCAGCAAGTGTTGGAGGCTGATTGTTGTCGAGCTCCAGCAGAGGTGTGCGTGCTGAGATGTAAAAAAAAAAAATCCTTCAGTACAGTGACTTGAAGGGAGGAGGTCAAGTGAGTAGAAGGAGTGAGAAACATTTCTGAATCGCAGATGAATAAGAGCACTGGAAATCTAGGTTTCATGCTTTGTACTTGACAGCGGGGCTCCACTTGAGGGAGTAATTAGCACTGCAGCTTTTCTTTGGAAGAGAGCTCAAAGAAACAGCTTGGTAGAGAGCTGCTGCTGCTTGGGTGGGGAAAAAAGTCAGGCTGGAAGTTATAGTCAGTTTCATAAAATCATGTAATTTGGCACAAAGCAATGCACATAATAGGTTACACAGATTCTGTGTAGCAATGTAAAAAAAAGCTAAGGCTGAGCATTGTCAGTATTAACAGTATTTTCATACATTTCCCCACAGAGACTAAAACTTGACAGTGATTTGCTTCTACTCATGCTTAATGTTTGTCAGTGCGTTAGTGCTGGATCAGCTTGTTCGTCTGTGCCATAGACCTCTGCTGTTGTTCAAAAATGATTAAAAACACATCCGTGAAACACACCACTGCACTGGGTGACTTTTCTTCATTAGCAAACCCCAGACAAGCGCGTGAGGAGCTAGCTGAATGTACACAGAGCCGAGAGCTCGCACAAAACCTCACTCATGCGAAGCAGACTCTGAGTCATGCTAACTTTAGGAAACTATGGCCGATTGGATCCTTTGGAGCAACATAGTCAGTTCCGATGTTTTGTTATGAAAAATTGTGTTTTCCTGTACAACAGTATGTTTCCCTGATGTGTTTTTGAACAAGTTGATCCAGAACTGACAGCTGACAAGATATTAACCACAAGTAGAGGCAATTCATTATTGGTTTTAGTTTCTGTGTGGACATTGCTGAAAATGCTTTTAATATAGCATATTGAACTTGTCGTGTTGAACTTCATTCCTTTAACAAACATTGTTGTGCTGACACAAAAAGCAATAATAAACCATATGCTTTTGTCCCAGGTGACTGAATTTGAGGTCTTAGTGTACGTACATGTGTCTTAACTGTGAACACGAGCCAATGGGCATGAAAAGACAAGTTGAGTAAGAAGAAGCAGATGAAGAAAAAGGACAAGAGAATAAGATCAAGTAGCAGAACAAAGATTTCTTTGTCCCCCCCCAGCTGGACCTAGGCTTCTTCCTTATCACCATGTAGAGCCGCCATGTTGGAAGTACAACACATCGCTTCACCAACCTGTGAGTGACATCACAGAAGCCAGTTCCCTGTTTTTCTACAGTCTACAAACACAAACTGATTGTTTTGGAATATTTTATTTATTGAAAGCTGCATGTTCAGTGTCCTCGGACACCACACCCACCAGTAATTAACAGGCACTCTGGCGAGGTGAAAGCCTCATTCCGGGCTCCAATGGACAGAGACTGGGGCAATGTCCAGGTCTGGAGGTTGTCTCTCTAGTGAGGGAACAGAGAGGATATGTGGCTAATTTGCATGTTATGTTCCCAAATACAATCTGTTGCTCTCATCTGCTCATGTTTGTGGAACTAACTGGCATTGCATGTGCCAGTCATGACTGGAAGGTGCCAGTTAATCAGGACATGTGCTTTTATGTCCCCACAAAAAGGCAGAGACCAAATTAACTGGTGTCCCTGATGGATTATTTGTTAACACTGTTTCCATTTTCACTCAGAGTGATCGGTTTTTTATCACACATAGGGAAATAAAGCATATTTCACTAATTGTTATAAATATCCTATAAGTACTGTCTTGAATGCAAAGACTGATGTATGCCACAGAGAACCTGACCCAGCCTCACATACACTGTCCTGCTTCTGCAGCACCGAACGTGGATTCATCCGCTGCTGAAAATAGTCCCTAAGCACACCATTACTACTTTTGTTAAATAATGTCGGCTAAAAACCATAGAATTAAAAAAAAAAGTTAAACTATACATTTGTGAACAGTTTTAAAAGTTTTACATTTTCAGTATGGACTAATGGCATATGGCACAAACAGGACAACAAATGTTGGTCCTGTTTACTTCTCTTAATGTAAATGTAAGTTCAGACTGTCTGGTAATTACTCTCTGTGATCATTAAGGTTTTGACTTTAGTGACTGAAATTTATTTTTGTTCAGAATCACTGAAATGAATTGTAACTGAGCAAAGTTTACAATATAATTAGAGCTCATTAGTTTAAGTTAAATTTAACCAAACTAATTCTTTGGTTTCTGGTTTTCATCTTCATGTTTGAAATCAGGATGTTTTCTGGTTCAGCTGCTGCTCAGCCTGCAAACCAAGTTTCCTATGAGGCTTTGAGCAGTTCACATTCACATTCAACATGCAAATGGAAATAAATTACAGCGACTTACAGGGTGATCACATTATGGACCTACAGCCAAATGGATCCCCAGGCTGTGTCTGAGGACTGTGTGTGTTGCTGGCATTTGTCAGGCATCTGGTTGGCACAATCTGGACTCGACGAGCGACAGGTGTGTCTGTTTAGTGGTCACACACTCATACACACACACACACACACACACACACACACACACTAATTAAAACCCTGGCTCACTGTCTACTCAGTTTAATCTGCTCTCTGGACAGTTGTTGTGGCAGCCAGAGGCTTCCAGCGTTGTGTCAGTGTGTTGAACGCTGACGTGTGCAGGGGACTTTGTGTGTGCGGCCTCTGCCTGCTGTCCTCGGGACAACTTTCATCTCCTGTTTTGACACTTTTTACCTCGATGAGGGTCAACTTTTTTCACTGTTAATTGATTATTTTCTTGAAAAAAAAAAGATACCTGGATCTTTAAATTAAACTATATATACATTTCTGCCATTTCTTTTTCAGCGCTGACAAAACAGAACAATAAAAACTACATCTTGATTTTAATGACAGAAAAAATGATATTGAAGGAGATGGGGAGAAAAGAAAGTGAGATGAATATGAGAGCTGCTTACAGAATAATATAAAGAAGAAAAATAAACTGGTGACAAACAAAACAGAAAACCCAACGTAAAGTGTTGAGCCACCATGTGCCATCAGAACCGCTTCAGTTTGCCTTGGCAGTGTCATCCTGGAAGAGAAGACTCATTCATTCGGGTCTTCCTTTCATCTGTCACATACAACACATTACAAAACTAACAAGAGCAGCAGAGAATCGGGTAAAAGAAGTATGAAGGCAAAAAGAAGGAAGATGAGATCAGGTGAGACAAGAGGAACAACAGGAAACCACTCTTGAGAGTGAGAAAGAACCGACAGAAAAGACAGATTTAAGAGTAAGGGGAAGCTCCTGATAACACGAAACACATCAGCCAATTTTCTGCAGTGATAGAGGAGGGGGAATTAAATGAAAGCTTCCCACTTAAATCTGAAGGATGGAGACATACTGAGAGGAGGGGAGAGGGAATGATGAAATCAAGGAGGGCAAAATAATTGAAAGGGAGAAAGAAGAGAACAAAGGAGACGAGGGGAATCTGAGAGAACAAACTGCAATAAAAACAAAAAGGAAAAAAGCAAATATTTTACTTTGAAAAACTCTTTTTCAGCAATTCATGGACTTGACCTTTCCCTGGTAAAAACTTTGGATGTTCATGCTTTGACCCACAGCCCACATCTTTCTACTAAATCTCTCCTTTTTATTCACAATGTGAACAAGCCAAGTAAGCTCTAAATTTTAAAGGAACCGTTCTGATTTAGCTTTACGGACTTGTTCTTCTTTTCCATAACATAAATTTTGACTCCAAAATGGGTGTTTTGGAAGTCTGAGGTTTTCTGATTAATGAGAAGAGTGAGCAGCAGTTCCACATCTGGTCACTACTGGGCAGAATCTGTTTGCAAAATGCAAGATGGCCACCCCCATTATCCCAATATTTTCCCCTCACTTTTGCATAGTGACAGGAGGTAGTGACGCTTCATTAATTCTTATGTCCATGTTCCCTTTTTTTACACAGATGAGAAAGTCTTGAAAACAGTAGCATCAAACTGTTATGTCAGAAAGGATGTAAAAGAAGGAGAGGGTAGTTTTGTAGCAATCAGACACACCCAAGGAAAAGATGATGAGACAGAGGAAGGAGGGGACAGGGTAGGAGAAGAAGGAAGGAGTAGTAAAAGGAAATGGGTGAAGATAAGGATAACACTGAGCAGAGTGAAAGGCTAAGGCAAAGAAATGGATATAAAAGGAGAGGAAAAGGGGGAGGAGATGTGACAAGTAGAAAAGAGGAGGTAGAAGGGAGCTGGATTAAGGGAGAAGAGGAGGTTAAAGGAATGGAGAGGGGAAATGAGGTAAGAGATAAGAAAAGGGAGAGTAGCTCAGATGAGAAAAAAACTGAACATAGAGGATTGATCTAACTTCCTCCCTCCATAGAAAAAAAGCTTCTGGTGAGGCAGGAGGGTGGCAGGTGGCTTGTTGAAAGGAGGATTTGGTGACTTCACTCCACTTTGGCTGCAAGAAACCCTCTTACCAGGAGGGAGAGAGTCAGAGGAACATCAAGAGACGACTGCAGAGGGAGACACCACCTGCTGAGCACTGCCTTTTGGCTGAACCAGAGCTGAACTGTTAAAAGTCGAACTTTCTGTCTATACAGTCGGTAGAAGACTTTGAACAGTTGTCTTCATCAGTTAGCAAGTCCAGCTGTCTTTGACTTACTACCTGCCCTTGATAATGAAACAAAAACAAACGTAACCCTACATCACAACCTATGGAGCCCTGTAACCCTACCTACATGCAATTAACAGCTGAAAAGAACTTTAGCTTCCTTTCTTGAACCTGTCAGTTCCTTTTCACTGTTTGCATCCTGATTTGTCCATAAACATTCTCCTGAGGCTTTCTTGGTAACAGATCAGTGTCAGTTTCATGTCTCTGTGTGATGTCAGTACAAAAACTGGTCTAAGATGAGTCATCTTGTCATGTGGCTCTAGGTTAGCTCTGCTAAAGTCTTCTAGCAACTTCAAAAACATTAGACGTAACCCTACATCACAACCTATCAATCTATTCAGACACAGGCAGAAATGGAAGACACTGTAAAAGTGTGTTTAAGTAAAAGAATGTAAAACCTAATTTGCATGAATTTGAGCAATGAAGTGTTTTTGCTCTCCATGCCTATCTGCCACAATTGGTATACTGACCCAACAACCTCAGACTTTTAGCCACGAGACATCTTTTTACCTAATTTCTACTTCTTATCCACAGTGTTTTGTGTCTCAGCTGTCAGTCAAACATGTGCACATGTGGCTAGATTAGCTTTATGAAGAGATCCTTCCAGGAACCTCTGGTATGTTTTGACAAGTGTAGCTTAGCTAATTTTGTTGGGATAAGTCATGTAGCACATGTTCTTAATACTGTACAAAACCCAGATGACTTTCATTTGTTGGTGGCTAGTTTGCTAACTAACAATATAAAACCTGAATTTGAAACTATTCTGAACTGAACTGAAGCTGTTTCCCCTGCTTCCTCTGTGCTGAACACAACAATGAACCTGATATTGATTAATTTAACTCCTACTTGCCTGATGGCTGTGAATAGCATCCCCATAAATCAACCACTGGAGGCAGTTCACTTTCTGGACAAGACAGTTGGCCTGTTTCATTAGTTACAGCCCATTCTTGTCTGACATTGACAATGCATTTTCTTCACAATCCATATAAACTAAGGTTTGCAAAAAAAAAAAAAAAAAAATCCATCTCAAAACACACAGTAGAAACATCTCACTGCACAGTAACCCTGTAAAACAACCTCAGCATGTTTTGTTTGGTGCCTATTATTTCTCCCTCTGGAGCTGCATATTGTAGATCTGCTGTACGCTGACATGCATGGCAGGCTGAGGTTGACAGCGTTACAAATTAAGCTATACTGTACCTGACAGGCTTTGTAGCAAGAAGCAGCTGCTGGGGGATACACACTAGTGAAAGTATGAAATAGCACAAAATAAATGGTATATATTTTATACTGGACTAACAAGTTGTGATGTAGAATTGCTAGATAAGTTAAATTGTAAAAATCACAAAGGTGAAGCAAAAACAAATAGCAATATTGATACTAAGATGTGGAGGGACAGTAACTAACGGGAAAGGAAGAAAGAAGGAAGCCATTTAGATGTGAAGTAAGAGCGCAGCTGAACTACAACGTTGACCATATTGAAACCAGTATAGCAGAAAATGCCAATAAGATAAATAAAGGCCTGACTGATGGACAAATCAGTAATGTCACCTGGCATGACGTCTTCTCATTTATCAAAAACCTTTTAAAAATGAGAATCATTGTGTGACCAAGGTCTAAGACTATCAGCATCACAAACATATAGTACAGTCAAGGTGCTGCAGAGTTTCAGGTTAATCCAGGTTGTGTGCTTTCCTTTATTTATTTTCCATGAGGATGAATAAAGAACCTGAAGGTGTCAGCAAAATCCTTGTGCCCAGGAGACCATGTGGGATTAAAAAAAAAAAAAAGAGGAGAGAAGCTGGGGTGTTACATTGAGTCAGGGGAGGAGGATGAGGGATGTTCTGCAAGACGAAGACAAGGAGGAAAACAGCAGGATGGATTAAGGAGAGGATTTGGTTTGTGTGACCATGTGTACGTGCAACAAACAGAGAGGAAGAAAAGCTGTTTTCTGTTGAGGTAAGGGTTCAAGCCAGAACTGTCGAGCATGCTGTCTTTCCAAGATCCTCGTGTTATTTTGTTGAAATCATCATTTTGTTGCTGAAATCACCTGCCAGTCAAATAATGTGGCCAGTGCTGTGTGTTCCTGTTAATCAATGACGAGTTCCTGTTGACGGAGCCGTACAAGGTGCTCTTCTGGTTATTTGTTCTGTTTATCACTGCTCAACATCGGTGTCTGCAAAACAACAAGTCCTCCAAATTAAATAACAAAATATGTTGCTTGTCATTGCCCTTCCAAAGTCAAATGTGTTGTCATTCAGGATCATAAAATGAGGAGGAGCAGGACAGACTTGGGTTTCTCTAAGCTCAGTGAGCAAAAATGGATATAAATTAAACTAGATTTACCGTTTTGCAGGTGTATGCCTCTGCCAAGCAGTCATATTCACAGAAATGAGACAGATGTGAGGATGCAGAGACCTTGACCTTTAGCCACTAAAATCTAAGCAGTTCATCCCAAAACGCCAACAATAGCACTAGACCAAATCTGGCATAGCGACCAAAGGACACTACAACAACTTCTGTACTAATCACATTGGCCCAGGAAGCATTTTTCCCATAGAGAATCACTGCAAAAGGAGCAGCTTTAAAACACTGAATACATTTTTCCAAGCATCACAAAGCCTGCAAAACAATTGTTTTTAATTATCAGAATTTGATTCATCGAGTCTCATACCATTTGGAAAGTCTAGCTGAACCATAGAATATTTTTATTTTATCCCATTCGTGTGTACATGGAGCCAACCGGAAGTCACCAGGTTGGTGTACGTGCTCTATGGGACCAAAAATGCAGAAGCTTGTAGGACATACAGATCATTTTTATGGCTAGAATCCATAAGCATGATGGTATTTTTCAGAGTATGTCCCACGGAGCAACTTTCATAGGAATGCTTTGTCTGGAAATGCTGTGTCCAGTTCTCCATTAATACATCCGTGGTTCATCTTCGAGTTCATCTCTACAGATGCATTTCTGACAAAAAGTCATGATTAAAATTACAGAGAGCAACAGTACATTAACATTTAGTTTTATATTGAATTATTTAATTTGTGTAGGAGTGCCCTGATTTATTTACTGTTGATTTTCTGTTTCAGCAGCACAGTGGTTAGCACTGTCACCTCACAGTAATAAGGTTCTAGGTTTGAGCCCAGGCCGACCCAGGGCCTTTCTGTGCTGAGTCTGCACGTTCTCCCTGTGCCTGCGTGGGTTCTCTCCGGGTACTCCACCTTCCTCCCACAGTCCAAAGACATGCAGCTCAGGTTGACTGGTGACTCTAAATTGTCCATAGGTGTGAGTGTGTGTGGTTGTTTGTCTCCATGTCAGCCCTGTGACAGACTGGTCCAGGGTGGACCCCACCTCTTACCCAGTGTCAGCTGGGATTGGTTCCAGCCCCCTGCCCATGACCCTGTTCAGCAATAAGTGGTATAGATAATGGATAGATGGAGTTTCTGTTTCTCTCTGTATTCCTGTCAGAAATGAACAGACACCCCATAAAGGATATACTTCTATATTCATTCATACAATGCTGACACCACCTACATTATCAATACCATGTCAGAGCAAAGGTCAGACTCATCTTTATTATTTAGGCTAATGGACCTAAACTGAAGAACTATACAGCTGCCTCACAACAAGCTGTGTCAGCTAGCTCTTTTTGCAGCCTGGTTGTTCTGCAGTGGCCCTCCATGATTACACAAGCTTGCTGGGAGATTTATGATACATGCTGCCTCAAAGCCTCTGGAGGCTATTGTCATCTGTTATCTGCATCCAGTTTCTTTGTTGATCCCTTCCAGTGTGTCATGAAACCAATGTATTTTACATGAGCAAGAAAATGGGTTGAGGAAAAGAGGCCATTTAGTCTCTGGCCTCGGGGGGAAATTCTAAAACGCTGCACTGCTCTACATTTATATTCTAAGTCCAGAGGGTGATGAGACTGGACACACACTCACGTGCCCACACACACACACACACACACACACACACACACAGGGAGCACAAACAGTGCCTCTTGCTTTGTGCTTCTCCTTGTTCAAAATTGAGATCCTTTATTAGAATAATTGTTCACTGCCAGTTACCTGGTGCCTCTGTTGTTCTGTTTCACTCTTTGTCCTATTGTACATGTATTGATACACAAACTTTTCCAACTCAGCCAATCATAGAAACTTGTTTGCCACATCTACAGACTTTTTATTGTGTAGTTTGAAAATGTGCAGAAAAACAGGAGGATGCTCAATTCAAATAAGATAAGTATTTCCTTGAACCTGGAAATTGTCATATTTGGTCTTTCAAGCCAAACAAGAAATCTATTATGTGTCACAGCCACATCCACCTGCTGAAGACAGTCCAATAACCAAAGCTTGCTCTCATTAGACTTGAGACATCTGGCTTCCAGTGGCATGGACCAACATCAGCATATCATCATCACGTTGAGGAAGACAACTGACTAGCAGACAGGCATCTCTGTCTTTTAACTCTTACTGAGTTAATTACTGTTCTTGTCTTGTACATATACAATTTGACTGGTCTTTTTTCCATTGTGATTTTCTCCCTCAGTCTATGCATGTTTTTAATTCTTGTGTGTCATTCTTTTTGTTTCATACTTGCATCCTACATGTTTGTTCTCCAAAAACTGTAGACATTTCCCCCCTAAGTATTAATGAAGCTGTACAGTGCATGTGTTCTTGTATAAGTGCACGTGCATCCTTGTGTGCATGCATACACAAAACAGTGACCTACTTATACAGACATCATTCCTGTCACATTAGGGTTTGTGCTAATTAGCAGCAGTGGTACTTCTACAACTTCACAGGTATCAGTACTTGCTTGATGTTTCTTCGAAAACTCACGTATTCCAGAATGTGTCCTTATTGAATTCAAGTGATTTGATTCATCCTCAGTTCAACCAGGTGGTCTCTTTTTGAGAGCGTGTTGTCACAGTTATAAGTGTCTCATCTCCACATGGAATGTTACTTCTAAGCAGGTTTTGAATCTGTAACATGTTCCCAAAACTAAAAGAGCACTGTACAAAGTTAGCTTTGAATCCTGTAACATTGTCAGATTCTTGATTCAGCATTAAAGCAATAAAATCAATGCAGCAGAACCAGTGATACTGTCTACTCAATTTAATACATTCTTCCTCCTTATCAAACCTCATTGCCTACATTACCCACCATGCAACCTGACTGAGATTCAGGTGTGTTATGCTAGTAGAGGCAAATATAGCCTGAAGCCAGAAACTGGCAGGCTCTCTGGGGCCAACAGTGCTTATCCTCCAGCTGTCAGATGAGGCCTGATGGACCCCTGGGGACCAGCGGCTGAAAACCAGCCACAGCTTATTAGGAAAAAGTACAAAGTCTCACAGAGCAAAGGAAACATGTGATTCAGACTCAGGTTTACTGGTTGAATAGTCAGCACGGTCACTGGTCTACAAATTCATTATCATCTTCATTATATTGTAAAAAGTCTCATGTTTTGGTTCATTGCCTTTGTTTGCTGAATTAATGTGTTGTTGTTGTCAACTCTCCCAAATGGAGGTGAGACATTCTGAGTCTGTTAGAGTGTATGTGTATGTATGTACCCTGATGACCAGCCAAACAGCTCCTAGACCTCATATAACCTCGGGCACATTCAAGCCCTCGTTGCTGTTGTTGTGTAGTTTTTTGTCACTGCTGTTGTCAGTTTCCCCAGGTTACACTTAGCAGCAGGTTCCTATAGAGAAAAACAACTAACCTGCCAGCTCTTCCAATGTTTATCACTGTCTTGAGACCAGAAGCAATGTTTTATTGCTCAGAATCCAATTTGGACTTTTTGTAGTTGCAACTCTCCTGATGGAAACAGAAATAATTCTAACTGTTCTGCAGAAGAAAAAAAACATTTTTCACCCATTTTGATAAGTTTGTGAGGCTATAACTACCTAAATGATACCATTTGATCTAATATCTCACAATGCTCCATTTGCCCCCTCCGTTATCATGTGTCCACTCAAACATTCATTAATCGCTCCATCTCTCTATCTGCTTTTTCATTTTTGTAATCTAGTCTCCTCTAAACCTTCCGCCTGCCATTTAGCCATTCATCCATCACACTGACAGTCTCTGGAGTGCAGGTGTATTTATCCTCACCTTCCTAACTCTCTAATCATCCCCACAGTCCAGGCCCACAGCACCAGGACTGTTTGTTAGCAGGGCAGATACAGAATTACACTGAATGGTACAAGGTTCTTCCTGGTGCCTCATAACAATCTGCTAAAGTTGTGTAAATAAAGACACAAAGTTCACTTTGCTTCAGTTTAATTCATTACAGTGCAAATTCATTTATACGACAAATCTGTGCACCATGGGCGTCACCACATACACAACAATGACGAGGTTAGCTCGTGTGAAAACTACAAATTCTGAGAGAAACACAGTTATTCATCACTGCTGATCTAAATTAATGAAACGCTGGGCTCTGCTCAAGTTTTACAATCAACAGGGCACTGAAAGGACAGTGGCATGTTTCCCTGCGAGGAAACATAGAGAGAAACATGTGGAAAAAACGCCAGCAATCAGCATTCGTGTCTGACAGAAGCAACCAATCATCTGTCATTATCACTTTTGCTGATGGTGATTAGACCAAGAATCAAGTGCTAATTAGACAGCTATAAACTTGTGGTTAAAAATGATCCACAGCGTCTTTAAATGATTTTCATTTTTCCATTTATCTTCAGTGACACTGTGAGGCTCTGTGAATCATTTTTTGTGCTTATCTTCACATTCCACCTGAGGCAATTTAATAAAAGATGAAATTATTTGTTTGATGTGAACATTTTTTGGTGCAGAATTTGAAATCCTGCTCCAGCGGCACTGCACCGCTACTCTGACAGAGATGTTAACATGCACCTGTGACACGATGGTACGCCCACTGCTCTACACATCAACACATATGACATCTGTGTCATATAACATGCTCACCAACAGGGGAGAGTTTGGAGGTCCACTGCTGATCATGCTATGATTAAACTATAATTTATAATTCAGGGTTTCCACGCATCCTGGAAAACCTGAAACTTTTAAAACAAGTTTCCAGTCAGATCTCAGTATAAATTAGGGCAATGTGTGAGATAAACTTAGAATGGCAAAGGTTAATAACTGTTGGCTAGTAATGAGTGTTATCTTTAAATGCAGTTAAGAATTATTGCTCCACCACTTGCAGAATTATTGTTTAACGTTAGTCGGCTAGTTGGCTAGCTTTTTAGCACAAGCAGTAATAGACATGGACAGTCAGCAGGACTAACCCAAGAGCCTTTCTGGCAGAACATGGTAGGTTTGACGGCCAAGTGTGTTTTGGATAGAATTTGAGGCAAAAATAATATTCCTTTTGAAGATATAAGTCAAATCTCAACTCATGAGCACAATCTTCTGTAGGCTCTTCCTGTGGATAGCGTTCCGTTGCCAATAAACCTACACAGATCCTTTTAGAAATTACAGGAAAAAAGAGAGAACTCTTTTAGAATGTTGCTGTGTTTATTATTGCTTGAGCTTGGTACTCCAGCCCACAGCTCGACTCCGGCCCAGAAAGGGGCCCTGAACCAAATGCTTCTTCTTTCCCTGATCATGTGGAATTTTCAGCGCTCGTGGCAATGTTTGTGGTCTAAAAATGGTCGAACCTTAATGTGACACTTCAACAGCCACATGTACTTTAATATGAATATGTACATGCATCATGAACAGAACAAATGAACATTTCTCTGCCCACATAGCTGCTTCTCATTCAGCTATTAGGCACTTAAGTATTTTGTCTGATTAGTCGAGTGTTTACCAGCCAGGCCTGATTCCTGACAGAGCCACAGTATCCATCTACATATTTTAATTAACACTTCATCACAATTAGCTTTATGATCAGCACCACAGTGGGCTGGGGTGAACCCACATTCATGCACACGTTCCTCTCAGTGACTGAAGAGCCTGCGAAGTCTGTGTGTTATATATGTTTTATTGAAGTCCCCAGAACAAAACATGGAAACATATAGTTAGGGCAGCAGACCTCTCTGAAATCTGCAAAAACTGATATGTAGCCTCTGTGCTGCACAATGAGAAGAGTAATATCACACCCAGCCGCAACTTCTCTGTGGCTTCTGAGTGTTTTTGAAAAATGTAAAACAAGAAAGGGGCAGTAGAGGGTTGGGGTCAGGCTGGACACAGAGAGACTGGCCTGTGTGACTGGGCTCAGATTCTCCCAGTACGTGTCACGTTGTTCTATACACTTAAGGGCAGATGCCCCAAGCCATGGGATGTAGGCCGACTGTTGTGTCCCCTCACGGCACCTTTGTCTCAGCCAGCAAGGTTGAAAAAGTGGCACTTTATACAGATGACAGCCAACGGCCAACTAGCATGTACAATCTGCGCCCACGTGAGAGAAATAGCCCCTCCTACCAGCAGGCGGCGGTATCTGTATTCGCCAATCAGAAAGGGAAAGAAAATGAGCTTGAATGCAGAAGTATGAGATATAAGCAAAACACCTCTTATTCAACTCAGCTGCTGTTTGTAGCTGCCTCTAAACGAGAATATGTCTGATAAGACGTTGCACGTGGCACTGCCATTCTCTGTGGAAGAAAAAAGGAGGTTGTGGAAGTGAAAAACAAGGAGAAGACGCAATAAATATGTGAAATCATGGATACTGCAGTGACAGGCTGAAGGGACTTTCCTGAACATTTCTCTTCTCATGCACTGACTCACTAAGCTAAGCCAATCAGAGTGGTCTCTCTTTTAACAACAAAGTCCAACCGGCCAATATGACGAATTGGCCACCAATAACTAGTGCCGACAGTGTGGGATACACCGGGAAGAAGAGGGCAACAGATGTCAGTAATAAAGCTACAGAATTTACATATATTATATACAGATGTACCAAATGAGGTGACCTTCTCTGAGTTCATTTCAACTGATCTGACAAAAACTGCCATCTTAAAGTAATATTAATGCCACTTTGCTGGTTCTTTAGTTGCTGACTTCACTCTTGTTTATACATTTCTCAGCTGTGTAATATTTCTAATCACTTGACCTGAGTCATTTAGCCTATGTTTACCAAATCATCAAACCACAGTCATTCATTATTAGCTCATTAAATCCTCATATCAATCCAAACAAAATATTAACCACAGGATTGTCACTACAGAACAGACACTACAATTAGACCCCTTTCAGACCAAATGTTGACTAGCATTATCCAATCAGTAAGTGCTCTGATGAGCTGACACTGACACAATAGCTGGATAAACTTCTCAGGGGGCGAGGAGTCTGACTCAGCTGATGTGCCCAACTGTTCTTGTGTGGCTGCTATTTAACTATTCTACCTCCTTTCTTTTCTAGAGGGTTTAGTGAGACTCAAAGCAAACTCACACTAGAACCCATTCTTTAGACCTCTCTGCCTCTCCCATCTGTTTCCTAAAGCTATGACATGAGCTAGGATGCCTGGTTGGGGCAAACTTTACAAAATGCAGGCTCCAGTCTGAAGCTAGCATTAGCTGACTGAGTAAATTAATCAATCCAGTAGAAGGTTCTGCTATTGTAATACAAAGCAGTGATGTTACACAAAGCTCAAATTACTGTTTAGAGTGTGAAAAAAATTGGAATGACAAAATATATTCACTTCATTCACCTCCATTGGGTCACTATTAGATTCCACTGAATCACCTTAGCAAAGGCAAGAACTACAGCTCGCTCTGCACAATCTACACAACCCAGTCTCACAGAAAAAATGCATAATAGCTGCACAAAATGTATTAATCTCGCAATGGCAACCTCAGTCAAAAATTGAAACCAAAAGTAAATGGATGTGTTTAAGTGAAGAAACTATGCTACATGGTTAAGTATAGGCACACAAACTAGATGATTAAGGTTAGGAAAAGGCCCTGGGGTCAGTTAAAACATTTTAAACCCACAAAGCACTTTAACCACAATGTTGGACATAGGATACAATCTCTAGTTCTCTGCATGAAAGTCAAGTGTTTGTTTGATCCATCCATCCACCACAACCAGCATCTGGCTTATAATGTTCAAAACTGTACGCCTTCAACAAACACTACATGTTAGCTTCCCGTTCCACACTCCAGTCCAGCTGGTGGCAGTAATGTGCCATTTTCCTGTTTGACAACCACCATAACACAACAAAAAGGAAACCACAAAGAAGGACAGCAGGCTGCAATACAAAAAAATCACAATTTTACAGTCGTTATTGTAACACTACTACATTTTACGTCCTGTAGCTATTACACATTTTGCTGTGAGACCAGGCTGATCTACAGGTGCAGAGGGTTTCATACTAACAAGATAGATATGAGGTGAGGCATCACTTTACACTTTGAAAATGTCCCTAAATGTATTTACACGCAGTGATTAAGCTCTGCAGTAATTGAAACGCTAAGAGAAATTACACACAGACACATTCAGACGCATTGATGAAGGGGAAGGTGGTGGTAATAAATCTTATGCACATACAACAACTCTATTAGACTGTCTGCAATTAGAGTCCAGTTGATGGAGTGCACACACACACATACACACACAGAACAATCAGTGCATCTGTCAGTGAGCTAGTTAACCTCTATGGTACCTTCTCAATTAGTAAGTATTGATCTGCCTGTGTGTGTGTGTGTGTGTGTGTGTGTGTGTGTGTGTGTGTGTGTGTGTGTGCACGAGTATTTAAGTATAATATTCTATGCATCTGAGTGGATCTGAATTTATTGTGCGTTCAGTTGATTAGCTGATATTTATTAGTTTTTTACCATCCACTTGAAGCCTGGCATTGGATTTTGTATGCCACATAGGCCCATGGATAGGGGCCTACATTTTACCTTTCCCTTCTTCAAAGGCAATAGTGTTTGTGGGGAATACAGGAAGTGCCTCTGTTGTGAATTCCTTTTCTTCGTGTGTTGCAGAGTCAGTGTAGCATCCCTCCATTTATTGTCCAGATGTTTAGTCTTACCGCCCCCAGTCTGTAGAAGTCCAGTTTGTGTGGTAATAATGCAGTAGACAGAATGGCTTTAAAGCTGCACTGATATTCTTTTCTAATAGCAAGTGGTAAACCCACAGCGAATTCTCACCAGCTCTATGGAGCTTTTATTCCACCTCTAGTGATGACTGGTGTAGTTATCCTCATCTTTGTTGGAAAGATCAGCCCAAAGTTTTATTTAACTCCTGAAGCTGCTGTTTCAGTTTTGACTGCCTCATAACCTCCAGTGACAGTAAAACATGATAGTTTTGGTGCATCACTTTACCCTTTTGTTGTGCTGCTCTCATCGCCCAGTCCTTGTCCTGATTGTTAATGAACTTCACAGTGAGAATGCATTGTGGTGCAACTGGTGTGTGTTGACAGGGAAGTCTATGTGCCTGCTCAATTATGACTGGGTTCGAAAAAATCTCTAGGCCTAAAACATCCGGTAGCCATCGCTGTATAAAAGAAACAGTATGTCCCATTCTCAGACCTTTCTTGTACGCCAGATACTGAGGTTGAGTCTCAAGATGTCATCAACACCCACAAGCACCAAAACCCAGCTGTTTCCAAACCCAGAGAGTCATCACCAACTCTGCGGTTCTACAGAGCTTTTTAGCCTCTTTTAGTTCATGGTTTTGGTTTTATGCCATGTTAATTGTTTGTTCAGTCTCTTATCCCTCAACAACATTGTGTCCAACAGCTTCTTCAGCAAACAAGCTCTGATAAATTCACTGCACACTACCTGCCAAAACAGTTAAACAGTGTGTAAGTATGTTTCCAGGAAAACCGAACAAATATTCACTGATTATTTT
The DNA here is from genome assembly GCF_001952655.1 of Monopterus albus. Lineage (NCBI taxonomy): Eukaryota > Metazoa > Chordata > Actinopteri > Synbranchiformes > Synbranchidae > Monopterus > Monopterus albus. The sequence goes on along the minus strand of NW_018128227.1, from coordinate 263,077 downwards.
ATATTATTCTTTATTTAAATCTCCATAAGTGGTCACTAGTTTTCCTGGGGTCAACCAAGACAGCGGATTAAACACACATTGATTACAGCAAGTTGATCAATAAGCCTAAAACAAACTAACTAAAAAAGAGTCAACAGCCAAAAATCAGAAGATTTAAAGTAATAGTAACTTAGAAAACATTTTAAGAAGCTATCAAAATGAAAACAAAAGATATCAGAGCCTTACTCTGTGCATTGATCCATGTAGTTTTAACAAGTTTGTGCTCAGCTTCAAAGTTTTGAGCAAGTCAAATTTTATTTATGTAGCCCAGTAATGCAAATTAGACATTTGTCTCAAGGTGCTTTAAAACAGGTGTGTGTGTGTGTGTGTGTGTGTGTGTGTGTGTGTGTGTGTGTGTGTGTTTACTGCCATTAGTCCTGATGCTAATTACTTGCAGAGAGAATAATGAAGTAGTTCCTTTGTGTGTGTGTGTGTGTATGTGTGTGTTTATATGCACCCTCCATCATTTTGCTGTCATTAGCGCTCAAACTAATTGCTAGCATGCAGAATAATGGAGTACTTCTGGTGTACTGGTATTGAGCGTGTGTATGTGCATGGGTCCTTTCACCATTCTTTTCTGTTCACATCTAAAACTGTGCATACATTTGTGTAACAGTGTATCCCTGGTTATGTGTGTTAGTGTGTTTCTGTGTGTGTGTACACCATCAGTCACTGTCCTGTCATTAGCGCTGGTGCTAATTGCTAGCTGACACTGTAATGGAGTGGTCCCTCAAGAACTTTCAACAACACTGGACTGAAAACAGCTAACACACACCACTCACACAGACTGTGTGTGTGTCCAAACGATTAATGAAGCAGGTAAATTATGTTTGTGAGTTTGTGTGTGTGTTTGTGTCACAGCAAGACTGGCAGAATTACTGACAGCATCCTATGTCTGTCCAAACTTTTACTGTACATAGAGGAGTCGCCTGTTCACTGGAACATAATGACACAAAACAGCATGGAGTGACAGCCACATTTCAGCAAAAAAAACAAAACAAAACACAAGCAAAAAATAATAATTCTTACAAGGAAATATTGATCCTGAGGTATTCATCTAGTTTCTCCATCAGTTTGAAGGTTTCCACAACACAATAAGGTAATAGTGACTGAGGAAAGTTATCATTGCCTTTCCACATAGCCACTGTGATCTGCCAAAGGAGTTCCAATCCTTCCTTTAGACAGTCAAAAGCTTTAAGGAAAAGACTGAAACATTAAATAGTCTGGCTCTTTAGAGGATTTCTTGATGAGGTTCCTTAAATTTGAAGTCCAGCAGCCAAAATCAAAAACTCAAATGCTCTGGGAATTAGCAGCAATGAAGTGACGACCCCCTTTATGGAGGTTATAGTCACTGGTGGGACAAAAGTGAAGACATCAGTCAAATAAAAACTGAGAAAGACTGTCTTGCTGCCATGTCTACTGTCAGCATTTAGCTAATTTATAATCTAAGGCTTCACTCCTTTTCTAGAGCTCTCAACCATGTTTAACAGCAGATGGAGTTTGCTCAGTTGCCATGGGTGCCTTGAATTCTTAGGATTTTGTGATCTTATTCTTTTGGTCACTACCTACAGCTTGTGACCATAGATGAGGGTTGGACCGTAGACTGACTGGTAAATTGAGAGCTTTGCCTTTAAGCTCAGCTCCTTCTTCACCAAACGCACATCACTGCTGATGCTGACCCTATCCGCCTCTCAACCTCACACTCGGTTTTACCTTCACTTGTGAACAAGACCCTGAGATACTTCAACTCCTTCACTTGGGGCAGCAACTCACTCCCAACCCAGAGGGAGCAGTCCACCATTATCCTGCAGATATAAGCCCATGGTACAAACACTTAATAATGTTATCAGGAATGTACAAAGGAACAGAACACACAATCTAATACGCCTGGTGCTTGGAACCTACAGATGCTCGAGCTGCCGATTCTTCAGTCTGCTGCCTGCAGTGCTGTCCCAGTTTTAAATTAAGAACATAAAACCACACACATCAGTTATTGCTTTGTATTAGGTTTGGGTTTAACAGTGCCTGAGGGGGAAATTCACCTCATCTGCACATGCATTACTTTCATTTGTAAATCTGACCAGCCAGCAAATTGCAACGAGGATGCTCTTGCTCTGGACTTGAAGCTGAAAACATCTGATGAAGAATATATATGACTGTGTGTTTCATCTGTCAACACTTCAGTAATGTGCTACGTTATAAATTAAAGTTTGAATACATTATTGAGAGAGTTGCAACAATATAACACTTCTTGGTCTGGCTCATAATCCAGGTAGCAAATGTATTTCTTCTAAAACTAATTCATCACAACCGTTTTGTAGCATATATATGCCAATTTCAGGAAAGTCATAATGATTTGTGTAATGATGATGAAGTTTTAAAAATGACACATTTCACAGAAGTGAGCTTGGATGGACTGGACTCATAACCCAAGTGGCATCTCCTCATGCACAGTTCTGGTTTAAACATGTTTGCCTCTGAGATTTCTGTCCTCACTCCATTATCAGTATCACTAAGTAAATAAGTAACCGTGCCTTTAATGCCAGCAGACACCAGCTTGTTGATTAAAATGTCCTGAATCCTACAACTCTGGCTGTAGTTCTGCTGCTGCCCCCTTTTCTTTGTAATCCTGCTGTCGTTTATATCAGGGTTTCATGTCAGTAGATGAATCCTCAAACCAGTGAATAATGGCTCATTATGTTAAACATCAGACTGATATTCACAGACGACAGGCTACAGAATGAGTTTATCAGCCAATCAGAATGAAGTATTCAACTAAACCACATGTTAAATGTCTTAAATGAATCGTTGTCTGCTGTGACCTGACAGCTGACCTTCTGAATGATATGAAGCAAATCCACACACTGCACACATATGATGGATATTCACAATACAAATGGATCACATGTGCATCAACACACAATCAAACACACACACCTGCTGTGTAACACACCACAAATGAAACCCAGCCTTTCTTTTCTTCCAGCAAATCCAAATCCCAGCATTCTTGTTAGGACTGAGGTATTGAATGTAAAAAGCTGTGGAGACAAGTAGATGTAGGAGGAGAAAATAAATGTGTTGCTCAAATAAGAAACAGTGTGTGTGTGTGTGTGTGTGTGTGTGTGTGTGTGTGTGTGTGTGTGTGTGAGAG
>NW_018128227.1:223007-259776 GCF_001952655.1 Monopterus albus | reverse complement strand
ACAGAGACAAACCCAGAGAGAGGAAAATAAAGAGGGAGAAGCAGAGAATGACGGGGAGTGGTGGCCACAGGCAAGAGAGGACGGCAGAAAAGCTGCCAACGACATTCACATCCAAAACAACGCCTTGGCCTTATCTTCAAAGTTTACACACATAGGTCCTACTATAGTTGTGAGGACTCTTCCCTCACCCCTTAGCCTGTTCCTCACCAACTGAACACCTAAACCCTAAAACCAAGTATTAACCTTCAAACAACCTTTTGAAGGTGTGACAACAGTCCTAACAACAATGGTATTGAACTGAAATTTGTCCACAGAACCACAGAAAGACGAAGGTGTGACAACAGTCCTAACAACAAGAAAGATGTACACACACTGACATGCGCACTCATACAGTGTTTAAAGCGTAACTACAGAGCTTCATTCTGCTTTAAAAATGCAACAGAGCAATGAGCAGAGGGCACAGCCTTGTGGATATGTAATGGTAAATGGTCTTATAGTGCTTTTCTATTTAAGGAAGGCCACTCAAAGTGCTTTACACTATTAGCCCATTCACCCACTCACACACACAAACGCTTACACAGTCACACACCAATGATATCACCAAAGGTAACTTGGGCTTCAGTGTCTTGCCCAAGGACACTTTGACTTGTAGACTGGAGTAGCCAGGGATCGAACCGCCAACCCTACGGTTAGGGATTAACCATGGCCGCAATCCCATGTAATGTGTAATATGTGACACATGGGGTCAGGGGACTCGGGGAGGACTGACCACCACCAGTGTAACATGGACAGAATCTGACCTAACAGCTATGAGCAAACTGCTGTTGGACTTTCCTTTTCTCTTCTGGAGAGACAAGTGGTGAATCCCAGTTCTGTTATTTTATCATTCCTCAATATTCTATCCTTACATGACCCAGAAGTCTTTCCTGTCCACCATGTTGAAGCATGTCCCAAAGCTTTTATTTCTGCCCTGAGGAGCAGGGAGGCTGCTTCTAGATGTTATGCATCAAGGTTAGGCACTGTGGTCAGAAACTCAAATGATATCTGTACTACAAGGCATGCAATTTTTAATGCAAAATATTACACAGTTTTTAATGTCTCCTGTCCCAAAGTTTTCCACAAACCAAGAATTTGTGTAACCCGTGTCAACCAGTTCTAAATTAAAATGAATAAGGCCCAGTAATCACCAGTATTCTCATAAATGAATGAATGAATGAATGTTTTTTTTATAGAACTACAAGTCAATAAAAAACAATCAAAACAATACAATGGAGACAGACAATCTCAGCCAAAGGGAGGAAAAAAGGGAAAAACTAAAGGTGTCTACCAGGTTATCCACGTGACAGGGAACAAAACAAATGGCATATACAATGCTCTCATTCCTTATTCTATTATCTACGAGAATCTCTCATCCAATACATCCATTGACAAAGAGTGTGTGTCCAGCTGAGCAATAGAAGCTCGACTGGCTATGACTGATCCCCGTTGTTTGCCACAACTAGCAAGACAAACAGCAAGACTCTGCAATGGCCACATACAAGGGAATGAGAGAATGACCTGTCCTTCAGGAAGTATTGATTGTTTACATCCTGGTTTATGTAACTGTGGTGAGAGAACACAAGCAGCAGATGCTGGATGGCTGCATTGAAAACAAGGACAGAGAAAATAACAATAACAAAGTGGGATAAAAAAAGATGCACCATTTTTAGTTTCTTGTCCGTCTGCAGGCCTGTTAACCTTCACCAGCATACGCTTACAAACTTGCCTCCAGTATTTGCTGTCCTACCTGCTTTTTCCCAGTGGGTGGATATGCTCAGTTTGCAGTTTTGAATCTTCAGTATCTAAAGGCTCAGGCCACAATTCAGAAAAAGAAATAAAAAATGCAGTCTCATGTGTTGTGTTGATCCAACTATATGATTGTTTTTGGATGCTGCAGACTGCATGTGTTGTGTTGATCCAACTATATGATCGTTTTAGATGCTGCAGACTGTGCTGCTGTTGAACTGCACTGCTTTGTGTTGACAGGTGTTTCTACTATTGAATCTAGGCTAAATAATAAACACTGCTCTCTGTATAATTTTGGTGCAGTTGAACAAAATCTTCATACAGTTGAATCAGAAACAGTCTGACACAAACTGAAACAAACTGGGCAAGACACTGAACCCAAGTTGTTACCGATGGTCAGAGCAGCTGCCTTGAAGCATAGACACACTAAATCAAGGAATCATTAGCTGCTGAACTTGGTTTGTAGTTTCGGGGTTGATTGAAACACAAAGGATTTTTGACTGAAAATAAATATTGTAAGTAAATATTCTGGGGGATTTCTTATGTGAAACATCAAGAAATTAAATGTGTTAGTTCTGTGAAGAAATAGAGAAGCATAAATTTGTATTAATGTTTAAAATGTGTGAGTGAAATGCAAATTATCTCTGTAGAAATAAACATTTGCTGATGGACTAGAGATACCTTCATGAATAATTAAAGGTTAAAATCATGATTTTAAAGTAGAATTTATAATATGTGCAATGCTGGTCAAATGTAAATGCAGTGGCATAGTTGCATATCGGCAGAAGCTTTGGTTAATTTGGTTTCTCCACATTTTGAGGGTGCGGCATCTCGCTTTTAAAGTCATCACAATGTGTTGAGTGCAGATTTTCTCTTGGATTGCTGTAGGACTGGAGAAAACTTCCTGGAAAAACTTATCATGGATTTGTAGCATGTACAGGGCAGTTTGATACCAGCTTTGACATGTCTTTTAAAGATGAACATTTAAGTTGCTTCTGTAAAAAAGAATGAATTCATATACGTAGATGTTTATGATGATGAGATGCCAGCCAGTACCACTACACATCTGGCTGAGCTGTCGAATGACTGAGCCCTGCATGAATTCGGTTTTGGTAAAGAGGTTTTTGTTTGAAGCAGGAGAGGATTACCTGTAAAGGTTATGGTTTCCTTTGCAAGCATTTACAAAAGAAATGACGATACCCATGCCAAGCTGAGCCACGTGCAACCCCGGCCATTTAAGCCATGCTGGCATTGCGCAAATGGTTTTTCTCAGCAAGGTAAAAGGCGATGTTTACTTTGACGTGGGAAGACTGCTGGCTGCAGCTCGTCGCTGGATGGCTCATTGTTGGTGTTTATGTATCTCCTGCTATATTTAACAATGATCCACTCCCTAAGTAGTGTCAAACATTTGTTTGTTCGCTTTGCTTTGTTTTGGAAGAATAGTACAGTTATTGAATAAAAAAGACACTGCATTTTCTAAAGCCATTTCACAATAAAAGCCTTCTGATGGTTTTCTAGAGGAACTCTTTTAATGAACCAGTAAATTCACACAGCTTCGATATTTGACTAAAAACAATCAGTAAACAGTAAAATAAGGCTGATATCTGAAAGTGCACACAGGAAGGCAGGAGTGAAATGAGCCTCCAACAGTGATTCAGTTTGAAGCTACAAAAGCACAAAGAGCTGAAGACAGAGAGCCTGCGCTCTAATCACCAGCATAGACACGTGTTGAACCAGTCATTTCAGAGGGGATCACTGTGGTTATCACCTGTGGTGAAGACATGATTGCAGCATGCACAGCAGGCAAAACCGGGCCTGGAGATGGATCTACTGCAGCTGTTTGCATGAAATCAAATTCTAGGCTCGATAGATAGATAGATAGATAGACAGACAGGCAGGCAGGCAGGCAGACAGATAGATGAGTAGATGGGTACTTTATTGATCCCAAGGGAAATGTAGGTATCACCAAGGACCCTCTTCAGCATTTGAAGCTACTAAACAAGTGTGTTTGTGGTAAATCATGTGTTCGGGCTGGTCAGACAGATCAGGATCAAAGAGGCCAAGAGGCTGTGATTAAATGCAGATGTTCCTCTCATAAACACAACACACTTGACACATTCATGTGTATGCATTGTGTGTGTTTGTGCTTGAGAGGCAGGTGATTGATGTTGAGCTAAACACATTTCCTTACTGTTCATTTATTTTGTAAGGGCCTGTGAGAGGAAAACACACACACACACACACACACACACACACACACACACACCCACACACACTTGTACTTCTATCTTTGTGCGGACATTCACTGACATTCATTGCACTCCCTGTCCTAACAATTAACCATCAGAATGAAATACCTAACCACAACCCTTCCCCTAACCAAAACCTAATTCTAACCTGAACCCTAAAAACAAGTCTTACCCTCAAAAAGGTGTTTCACAAAGTGAGGACCGAGTAAAATGTCCTCACTTTCCACAAATGTCCTCATTCTGAGGCAAAACAAATAATACTTTTTTGGTCCTCACTATATAGCAAGTAGAAGAACATATACACGCATGTGCTTTTTAAACCTTCCTGCAGACATTGACAAAGAAGACTCACCTGTTTACAAAAATTCTATAATTACAATTAAATATTAAATACTATAGATTTAGTATTATCACTTATTTATTATAGTTAATTATTCTTTTTCTTTAAAATCTTAACTTATAATATAAATTGTAACTCCCTCGTTCCCCGGAGTAATTTTTTCTTCCACTCTGCCATTATTATTGTTAATTTTTCTTTTTCTTTAAAATCTTAACTTATAATATAAATTGTAACTCCCTCGTTCCCCGGAGTAATTTTTTCTTCCACTCTGCCAGAAGGAACAAGTAAATATTTAATTGGTACCTGATCCATATTACAAAATGACCCTGTAAATCACAGGCTGTGTAAAAAGTAAAGTATTACCTTGAACTTTACCATGCTGACTTTGGGATGTAGAAAGTTAAAAATCTGCCTTTGGTGGTCTCCCAGCCAGACCATACACAACAGGCTGGTATGAGAACATCTATCTTACAGAACAGAGTTGCACTTTGTAAGAATATCAGCCCAGACTGCTTCTGATAGATACATGTGTGAGGCACAATATGCAACCCCCTGCTTTTTTATGTTCCACATCTTCATTTCACTTTAAAGACTAGTTACATGCAGAGCAGTGTATACTATAGGATGACAAATTTTACAACTCTATTCAGTTACCAGTGCAACAATCATTTTATCCTATGCTTCTACTGTTATATTGCAAATAAAGGAATTGTGCTGGTCATGTCATAAAGTCATTTATAAGGATCACACACTTGAACTTTTTTGACTGACCAGCTCAGCATCTTGCCAGATGACCATGGCAAAAGTGTGTGGGGTGTGAATTTGTGTTGTGCTGTGAAAGTAACTGAAGCTTTGAAGCAGTTTGTTATATTATGTTACTGCCATTCACCAGCTGCACTAGAAAGATAAACTGTAGTTAAGATTATAGTGACCTCCATGTAATACAGACACACACACATGCTTTGGAAGTACTCAGCAGAAATGCTCAGCTCAGCATCTATCTCAGCGTAATCATTCCTCACACTCTCTCTCACCTCTTCATGCTCTCTCTTCCAGACTCCATCTTTCTTTCAACAGGCACATTTTGTTCATGCAGCTCCCATCTGATATCATGACTCAAAGAAGAAATTACTGACTTCCTGCTTTATCCTCCGAATTCATGATGTGGAACCATAAACAACACTTGCTCTGACTGTGTGTATGTGAGGCCAATAGAGCCCAATGCTTCCTGCACAGATATTTCCTATTTCGGCAGTTTAAGGAGTCGCTTCTCCATTTCCTGGTGTGCTTTAAATGTGAAAAATCAGCAATCTTCAAAAAGAGAGCCTCTGGGTATCAAAATAGGGAGTATAAGCAACCTGTTCTTATTCTCATGGTGTCCAATACTGACGCTTTGTCAAAGCCTTTTCCCACAGGACACAGAGTCCAGTGTGAAATGTGCTTTTTATCAGTAAGCATTTTAATTCAACCCACAACCTTTCCCTAAGCATAACCTAATAGTTCTTGTATCTAAACATAACCAACTAGTTCTTGTGCATAAAGCTAAGTTGTTTACTGGTGCTTTGTGAAGTACGTTGCCATGTCATACTGACATCAAACGGTACCGCTGGTCTCAGTGTAAGACGCTGAAGGGTATTTGAAAGCATCAGTATTTGATGCAGTGTGGTGAGAACATGTTGGTACGTATAACACGACTGGTATTGTATTAATGTAAGTATTGTGAAGGACTACACAGAAAACAAGGTGTGCAGAAGTACTTGGACTGTCACTGATGTTTTGTTGAAAAATGAAAATGTCTTCTTCTCATGATGTCTCATCATGCTATTTTCTTACTTTCTGAAACTTCAAATGGAAGCTATGTCATTTTTTTAAAGGAACAGCGTGTATTGAATTCTGTAGAAAGTACACAAAGTACAAAATTCAAATTAGCATGCACTATATGAGCCAAAGCTGTATTGTTATTTTATGGAGCAGATTGCTGTAAGTGAGTGTGAGCAGTGAGAGATAACTGGAAAGGTGAGCTGAAGAGGAGAAAAAACCTGCTGAAGAACATAAATAAAATGTGATTAACTGAAGAGAAAAAACTTGAAAAACATCTTTGAAACATAATAAGAACAGGAAATTACACATAAGAAGAAATGCATCAGTACAGTGATGAGCTAATGCTGCTTGATAATCTTGGGTTTTGATCCAGATTACAGGCTCTGTGCACACAAAAAAAAGGTGAAACTTCAAACAAAGGACGCCGCTAAGGATTCAGTGGCAGCAACCTTTCTGTCCCCAGAGGAATTCAGTGCATTTGCTGCTCATACCTCATAATGTACATGTATTTATGAGTTATTTTCAGGTTCCTTTTATGCTTGTACACCAGGAGCCAGAAGGAGACATTTCAGCGCAGATGAAAAGTCACTGACGTTTACAATATGTATCACTCTCCACAGGAATAAAACTAGAATTCCTGCCTCCTGGTTGTGTCCCTTACCTTCATGAGGACATATGGACAGACGGACAGCCAGAAAACATAATGCCACTGGCCACAGGTGTCACCAAACAGAAACAAAAAAATTTTTGGCTTTGGGGTTATAAAATTGGCTCTGTGCACACAACATTTAAAGCTGTTACTGTGTCACCACTTAATTCAAGTTACCAGTAAAATTTCAGCTAAATGGTTAATTTATCAAAATAAAGCCAATTTGAACATTGGTTTTGACTCAACAACAGCAAAACCAGCTGGACAATCTCCATGGTCCTGCAGTGAAAACAGTGTTACAATATGTTGGCAGGATCTTTGGGAATTTTCCATCGACACTGATGTTTCCACGGCATTTTAAGCCCCTAGTGGCTCAAACAAACAATTACTGGTTCTTGTGAGGGAAGGCTTGTGCGGCACTTGAATCAACCACCTGGTCTTTTCAGGCAGCATCATTCCTGCAGCCTGTTTATCGAAACACATCATTAAAATTGATGCATACGATGTAATGAACTTGGAATGCAGATACATTTGTCTAAGAGCACACTGTGATTTAAATGTCTGGCATGACACATAGGTACACAGGTCCACTGATCTCTGCGCAACCAAACTGAGCAAACACTTGCTGCCATTCAAACTCATTATGACAGCCATAGACACTTCAAAATGCAGAAGGTTCAACAACACCCACTCCCACAGAGACTGACACACAGCCCATAATCTTCACGACAGCTAACACATCTATAATTACACAGCATGGATCCACAGCAGCTTTTAAAAAAGTCTGAGACAACTACTTCAGCTGTCAGCGCTGCTCACCAGTGTGTGAATGTTGATCTGCTCCACTTAAAAAAAAAAAAAATCAATTCTCTTTATGACTCCATTATAATAAATGTACTCAACTACACTGCTATAACTACACACACAACTGTATTAGAAAACATTTGTGCATTTACACACAGTGCAGGGGATTTTAATGCTGATTGAGCAGCCAAACTTGGACCTAGACATGCAGCTTATACCTATAAATATGCAAGTGTATCAGTTATTTCATCTGTCAGAGTATGAATGCTAATCTCACTGCTTCTTGTTTTAATCACTCAGATCTCATCTCTTAGCAGATCTGGACCAAAAAAATCATTTTAATGCTGATTGAAAAGCTCAGCTTCAGTCTCTCAGGACTACAGCAGCACAGACAGCATCAGAGAATAGAATTCTTAAACCAAATGCCATTGCTTTGCACTGGGTAGCAACAAATATATAGAATGATATAAGAGCAAAATGAAACTGGATGTTTTTTGGAAACCAGGTTTATTGAATGTACTGAGCACAATAATAATGTTACTGTTTGCATCCATTTTCTCTTCCAGATAAGTTTGTCCAGCCTGGAGGTTTGTGTCCAAACCTTCTGATCATCTGGCCACTCCTCAGACTTCTTCGATGATGTGACAATATTGCTGTTTTGCAGCAGCTCAGTCTTGCCATTTCAGTTCATCTGTGATATCTGATGAGCTTGGGTCTGAATTTCCAGCCTAATCTGAGGCTGTAGCGGTTGTCGTCTACAGTAGCTGCACGTTTTGGAGCGTCCAAATGCACAACACGTTCCTAGAGGCAGGCGACCTCTTGTCAAGCAAACATGACAGGCGATGACAGTGACTGCTGGGGCTGATGAATAGTTTACTACCTACTGGCTATCAAACATCAATCATCCATCTGTAGTTACACTATCAGATAACCTCAGTTCATTCAAACAAGCCAGATTTTTTTATGCATCCTAATATTTCACTCTAGATGTTTGTGCTTTCATTATTTAGGTCACGTCTCCATCTGATGTCTCTGATGGATGTCAACTTAACTCTACATTTGACTGAAAAGCTTCTGGTTTTGATTTGATTTAAGACACTTTCTGAAGTCTTTTCTATATCATTCACAACATTTATCATTTGTCATGTCATTTACTCATTCAAGGATTCGAATGTTAGAACTCTACAGGTGACACCAAAGACGTTAAGACTGTGTTTTATAGTGTCATATGGCCCATTGGGAAAATGTCAATAAAACAGACAAAGAAAAAGTCCCCATTTCATTTACTCTGTCATATTTGTGTCTACAATGTACAAATTAAACATGTTAAATGATAAGTTCACAGTTCTTCAGAGCTGTATTAAAACAAAACTTGTTTGTGCACTGAAATAGTTTTGCTCTGTGTAAATCTTTCCTCCTTTTATTTATTTGCTATTTAAAAATCACAACATATTTACATTGTATGTGAGGGGGCACTGAGGCTGTATCAGTCTGACTTGGACAAACGAAGCATGGGTACAGTGAAAAGAAGAAAAATATATGTTAAAACTACGTACGTGGCGGCACACTGGAGCAGTGATGAGTGCTGTCGTCTCAAGGGAAGAAGGTTCTGGGTTCAAGCCAAGGCCAACCTTTTTCTGTGTGGAGTCTGCATGTTCGCCTGTGCCTGTGTAGGTTCTCTCCGAGTACTCCGGCTTCCTCCAAGAGTCCAAAAACATGCAGTTTAGGTTGACTGGCGACTCTAAATTGATCCCAAGGAGTGAATGTGAGTGCGTGGCTGTTTGTCTCTAAGTGTCAGCCCTGTGATAAACTGGCGACCTGTCCAAGGTGGGCCTCGCCTCTCGGAATTGGCTCCAGGTCATTTTGAACTAATCTTTCCCATGACTTGAGAACATCAGGTCGTCTCGGGGAGTGATTCGTTCATTTTGTGTTGACCACGCATGCGCCACAAAGCATTAGATTAGTACACCTTTTGAGTCCTCGGTTTTGAGTCGTTCGTTTTTGTAAGGTGACCAGACTGCTTTGTTGGATACAGAAATTAATTTTCAACCGTACTTACAGTTTTACTCTTACTGTTACATGATGCATTTATTTTTTATTATAAAATAGCTTGTTATTTCCTACAGACTATACTTTTGTGAATATCTATCAATATGGTTCTAATTTGGACCTTGAGTCTATAATAAAGTGTCATTCATTCATTTTTCCATAATACTGAATGTTTTAATAAAGAGTTGGTTAATGCTTTAAACTTCATCAGGGAGAATCTTTCTGTATACTATACAGAAGACGGCACGGCATAGCTTAGCTTAGCTTAGCTTAGCTTAGGATGTTAGTGACAAAAGACCAAACGAATTTGACCCAAAATATCCGGAGGTGAGGTGATGAAGTAACAGACTGCATAGCCTCAAGACACAGGTACGATATTACTTATAATATGACCTTGGCTGCATTACAGTTGTTTCTTATTCGAAACGTGATCAATATGTGCGTAAGTAGATGGGGAATTAACATGTAACATTTTAATTACGTTCTGCTGAAGTGAATGAAATGACTCGAAAAAAGATTCGTTCATTTTGCTGAACGAGATTCAAAGAACCGAATCAGTAAAATGATCCGAACTTCCCATCACCACCCAGTACCCCCGAAAATGGTTGTGTAAGTAAATTTAGCCAAAGTCACCCAGGACGAAGTGCTTCCAGTCTGTCGGCAAGTGCTACCTTCAAAATAAGAGCAAAAGACTTGACAGGTAGAAAAGGAAAACAATAGGCGATTATTTTCATAGCAGGGATCTGCAAAGAGGTTTCACAGTGGGCCGGTTTTTTTCCCAGCTATTTTCATTGCGGGATATATGTTATGGTTAGGTGTGTGTGTGCGCCTTTGTATTACTTACATCATGAGGACCGAAATCTGTGAACACGCTTTCACACTGTGGCAACTCCACCCTCCTTGTGGGGACCAGAAGCTAGTCCCCACAAGTAAACCACTGAATTTTAGGGTGGCAACATGGTTTAGGGTTAGGATGAGGTTATGGTTAGGTATTAGGAAAGAATCACGATGACCCTCCCTACTTTGTCCAACGACTAGGTGGTTTGGAGTAGAGGGCCAAAGGCATGCCACTTAAGCTCTTGTCACTGAGGGCTAGGTGGTTTGGAGTAGAGGGCCAAAGGTATGTCACTTAAGCTCTTGTCACTGAGGGAGGTGTTAGGAAAGTAGTGGTTATAGTTAAGGTTAGGATAAGTCTCCAGGAAATGAATGTAAGTCAATGTAAAGTCCCCACAAGGATTGAAACAGTGTGTGTGTGTGTGTGCGTGCGTGTGCGTGCAGGGAGGGCAGTGAATTTTCAAGCTTTTTACCAATTTTTGTCCAAGTTGGGCGCTTTCAGTTTTATACATTAAATTTTGCTGGTAATACTTATGTACTTTACTTAAGATGTTGAATGAGCTTTACTTGTTGCAGTATTTTTAAATTGTGGTATTACTACATAGGCCTAAATACATACAGTTTACACAGTTTTACATAACACATAGGCTACTTGTACCTAAATAACTCATCTGAATATTTATTCCACCACTGGCGCAAATGTTATAGTTTTCCAAATACAGTTGTTATTTTGGAGGTTCAGACCGGAAGCGTTTTCTGTGTGGCCGATCCAGGTAGCTTCACTCAGGTCAGAGAACGGAAGAGAACATGGCGGCGCTACGAGTCGTGGTGCTAGCGAGGAGTGGGAGAGCACTTCTCAGCACCCCGAAAACTATCAACATCTCCAAGGTCGGTCGATAGAGGAGTAGAATAATTGGCATCTAGGACAAAGTGTGTTTATGACCACTGTTTAATAGAAAGTGATGCAATTAGGTGTCCCTGCACAAGCAAGCTAAACTTAGCCTGGTTGCTCTCGGCGGGTGCGAGACAAGGTCACCCGTGTTCCCACTCATTTTTAGTTTGGCACCAATGAACGTGGCTTTAGCTCTGCTGATATTTTGCCCGGCCTAAAGTGTAGAGCTCGACATGGCGTCAGTAAACATAGTATAAACGTTATATGCATTTAAGACTTGGTAGCCATCGTTTGTATATAGCAAGTTAGCTGGTTAGCTAATTCACGATGCTATGTCAGCCACCCGGTATATGGACAGGTTAGAAAAATCCAACTTCTTCTGTAGTTGATGGAATAATTATGCGAATGTGATTGGAATTATTTCAGTCCTGACGTGGGTCATGTGGCATTCGTATTACCTAAGCAACAGCAATGGCTAATGTAGCTGAGCTAACCAGCTTGCTAACGAGTTAGCATTTCAAGGACTGAAAGGGCTTCCGGTGAAGAAAATCTGTCCGCAGCCGCGAGTTGCTATACCCTTCATTCATCTATGGCTGGGCAAACCCGGACTAGGGTTTGGAGTATCCTTGCTGTCCTGGTATGTGTTTACAGACTCCAGCGATGGATAAGGTATTTGTTAAAGTAACAGTGCCATTATATAAAAATACTCTATTACAAGGAAAAGAGCTACATTCAAAATTCTGTTTAAGTGCCTATGTATGACCTGCTAAATATAATGCCCCTCTCAGTGTTGAGTTAGTTTCCGAGGTCTTGAAAGATGCTTTTTGAAAAATGCTATACACTGAAGATGGTATTTTCTGTGCACAAAGTATTCTTATTCTATTCTATTGTAATTTTATTCTACTTTAGTTCCTAAATGTTAGTTCCTAATACTAGGTGAGAGAAACGTATTTAGGCTTTCTGTATGTCCTGCACATATGGTGAATTGACAATAAAATTCTTGAACCTTGTCTTGTAAAACAAGTTTAAAAGTAGTACTTTTTCAGGCCACTCCTGTTAGTTTTATTACAAGACAAGTTACAACTTTTTTTAGTACATGATGACTTCATGTAAATCCAAGAACAACTTTGAACACCTAGCCTGAGCAGGTCTAATGAGCCACATAAATGAAAACACCTGTGTGGGAATGAATGCAAGGTTTTTAACTACAGTTGGTTGCACGCCTAGAATAATAGTATTTTTGTGAACAGCAGATGCGGGTTCCTGGCTGTGAGAAACTATTTGATTTATTTAGCATTTTTCCTTTATTAGATGGAGGCACAGTGAGGGATGATGAGGGAGAGAGAAAAGGGAATGATGTGCCGCCTGGCCAGAATAAAACCAGAGGGATGGTGATTAGTGTATGATATTTATCTCAACCACTGGGCTCTGATGCATGCTGATGCAATTTATTTTATTTTAATCAGATGGTAGATATCACTGCTCAGGTCACACAGTGAACTTGAATTAGTTTGTAAATGGAAGTGGCATGGATGTAAACTAGAAATGGAGGTTGGTGTGTATTTGTGCATGTATTAATGCAGGGATGATGTAATGTGATACCTGCCTGGTTACAGAAGTACTGGTGAAGGACATTTTCATAGGAATGATCAGCTTGCCTGCTGTAAGTATGGGTGTCATGATGAACTGAATCTTGCACACAGTAGCCAGACAGTACAGCTGTGTCCTGAACCTTTAGTCTGACAGGTGAACGTGGAACCTCAGTTGTCATTGCGGTCAGCACTAGAGAGCCATGCTTTGTGGTCCTGAACATTATTGAGTTCTTTATTAGGGATGGGGTGATATGACTTTTTCTCAATATGATTCAATGCACGGCCTTGTATGACTAGCTGCAGATTACCTGTACTCTATTTCTCTTTTTTCCCCATTTCTAGAACTGGTTTGATTATGTAAAGCACAACCAGCTATATTGACTTGCATTCTGTTAGGCTATCTTATTTACAAAACATATGAAGTTGCTAGTGTATGGAGACCACATGATGTATATCGCTAAACAAAGCTACACATTTTGTGAATTTTTTATATTGCTATATATTGAATTTCAGTGTATTGTCCCATCCTTGTTCTTTATACTTACTAGAGCTGAATTGAATAATCGATGAACAAAAAAAAGACTAATTGAAGTGAACAGCTGACAAAGTTCTTTGTCGGGTACAGCTCTAATAATATATTGAACTTTGAAGTCATTTTGAAGCAAAATGCCAAACAGCACCTGGTTGCAGCCTCTCAAATGTTATAGCTTGCAGCCCTTCTTTGTCTTGTGTGGTAGTAACTGCCTTTAGGTTTCCCTGGCTGTGATGTGACATTTGACTGCAAAATTTGGGATTTTCAATATTTTTTGTATTATATTGCTCAAACAGTTAATTTGGAAAAAAAAAAAATCAGCAGATGAATCAATGAAGAAAATCTTTATTAGCTGCAGCCCTACTCCCTAAGATTGCTTAAAAACATGATTAATTTTGTCAGTCAAGTAATAGATTAACCAACGTTATTATACTGGGTGGTTTTAAGTGATTAGTTGGTATCTTGTGCTCTTCATTTTAAAGGCCAACATATCCTTCGCCAGCTTGCCACGGAGCAGGAAGGTCGCCCTGACCGCACTAGGTGTGGTCGTAGCTGGCGGGGCAGGGCTTGCTCTGACGCTACACCAGGCTGTCAAAGCCTCGGAGCTGGAACTCCACCCGCCTCACTACCCCTGGAGCCATGATGGACTTCTTTCCTCTCTGGACCACGCTAGGTGGGATGGATGAGCACACACAAATACACACAGGAGTCATTTATCAAAAGCAGTGGCCGTGAGGAAATGCACTGAAAGTTCTAACAAACACTGATGCTGCCGGCAGAGACGGGAGCTTCTAGGTCAGTGATTCCCAACCTGGATTATCTGGAAAGGTTTTGGATGAACTGAGGAAAAATTAAAAGAATCCACATATTTGTTTTAATGAGGAAATAAACAGAAAAAGCATCACAGTTTGCTTAGAGACTGCTTTTAAGTGCATCCACTGTCACATTAACCATTAAACTACAAGCTACCGAGAGGCTCCCTGCCCAGTACACACCCCCACCAACCAGAGTCAGAACTGTGATGGAGGGGACATGAAGACTAGTTATGTAAAGTGACAACCAAGCAGACAGCTTCAGTAGCTAAAACAGGGTACCTGCAGGGAATGAAGGTGTTAAAAACCCTGGCTTTCATTTGCAAAGGTCTCGAATGTTTCTCTTGCCTGTTGTAGATAGTGACATTAGATATATGAATGATACTGAAGTCGACCAACCGGCAGGGGGCTGAATCCTTTTTGTGGACTTACAGTCAGTACTAGCAGACCTGACGCACAGAAATGTCAGTTTTACCAAAAATGTCTTCAGTTATTTCATTGTTTGTTTGTTTTTTTATTTTTTGTTTAGTGGCTGCTTCTCAAGTGGGTCCAGGTCACATTAATTGATTAATTATGTTACTTGGAATTCTTGTTACACACAGCAGGGAAGTACTGATAAAAACAATGTCTGTGCTTTGTAAATAATTGTTCAACTGGTTATCCACAAGTAGTTCTTTTTTTTTTTACTGGTATGACAGCAGAACAGATTTTAGATTGCTTGTGATAGGACTGTTGTGTTTGCAGGCATTTTCTTTTTCACTTTGTAGAATGATCACATTTTTTACCTCGGCTGTTTTCCCATGTTCCTCCTCCCTCTGCAGTGCTCGTCGTGGCTACCAGGTGTATAGGCAAGTGTGTGCGGCTTGCCACAGCATGGAATTCCTGGCCTTCAGAAATCTGGTGGGAGTGATCTACACAGAAGACGAGGCTAAGGCCGTTGCCGAAGAGGTGTGTCTGTGTCTGTGGAGCAGACTGTTCTCTTAACACTGTCCTATTATTTTAGTGTTACACTGTTATTTTACAGTCAGGTACATTGCCATTAGTTATTCACACTGGCAGGGTTACTGGCCATCCTGAAGATAAGACTCTGCCTGTTATGGGATTTAGGTGAAATCTATTTTATACTTTATTGCTCATTGTATGATGTTTGAAGGGCTATTCTGGTCTTTCTGGTGAATGGCTAGGAAACCTGAGCTGTACCTTAGGAACAGAGTTTATTTAGTAATGTAAGAATGTCTTGTTCATGTTTCGTTTGATAACTTTCACACAGGAAGCAGTATTTGTGGTGTCTGTCTTGAAAGCTCATGTGAGCTGGACACCTGTGTGTGTGTATGACACAAATGCAATTGAACTGAACTGTGGTTATTTACTACTGCTGCCAGTAGGCGGTGACACCTGGCTGTGTCTGCCGTTATGATTCTTGGCTTTAAAGGCATCTTGTGTGCTTGTGTTCAGTTTGACATAGTGGATGGTCCTAATGAGAGCGGAGAGATGTTCACTCGGCCAGGGAAGCTGTCAGACTACTTCCCAAAACCTTACCCCAACCCTGAGGCAGCCCGGTTTGCCAACAATGGATCCCTGCCTCCAGACCTCAGCTACATTACCAGTGCCAAGTAACACAACAGAAACAGAAAACCTGTGTACTTTAAACTGGCATGAAATCGCCTAAAGTCTGTGTGTCCTTGGTGTTCATTTGTGTGTTGTCGTCCCCCCAGACATGGAGGAGAGGACTATGTGTTCAGCCTGCTGACAGGTTACTGTGACCCTCCAGCAGGAGAGCCTGCGAAAGAAGGACTCTACTACAACCCCTACTTCCCAGGCCAGGCTATCGGAATGGCCCCTCCCATCTACAACGAAGTGCTGGAGTATGAAGATGGTGAGTCAGGATGCAGTGTGTGTAATTTGCTGCTGGGCTGTTTGACTGATTAGTCCTGCTAATAAACGGTGAGCTGTGCAGAAAGTGAGAGAATGTTCTAAATGGAAATGGTGCACGGAGCTCGACCGGTGGTTCTCCTCAGTGATTTTAAAAGAAAAACCGGAGGCTGCCTTTTGTTTGAATGAAATTATCTAGGCAGAAGGAGTCGAGACGGCTGAGGCCACGTTTGTATTCACTCGCACTAAAATGGAGCTTTGTGCGCAAAATACGGCCTGTGGTGCCTTTTACAGATTGATTTTAGTGACTGTGTTTTTGGTTTATTTATTTTTCCTGCGTTGTTGTGAACAAGATAACTTTTTTGTTTTATTGCATATGTATTTACACGACAAAGAATGACAGATTTTGATTCTATCTGAGCCTAAGGCAGGACAATATGGACAAGGTTTGTCTTTCCCCAAACTTGGCTTAGATTGTTGATTTTAATTGATTTCTTTTCTACAAAATGCAAACGCTGACAGAGTACATATAATGTAGATGCTAACCTCAACCTTTGAGACTGTTACAACTCGACTCAGCTGATCATCTGTCACTTTTTGACTTAATATAAACTTTCTGCCCATTTGAACAATAGATTGTCGTGAGGGCCTATATACATTTTGTACAATAACATATATTTAATTTAAGTCAATTTATCACCCGGTCTTATGTGAATAGATATGAAGCCAAATGGCTCATGAAGCATTTAATGGGTTAACCAAGACTGACAGAACAGTGCGTCAGAATAAAGAACAGACTGACTGTTCTGCTTTTATCACTGTGAAAAGTAGCTCTCCTTTTCATAACTAGTGTGACACTTGTGTATGACAAACAAGACCTTGTTTGTGATGGCACACTGAGGTGAGACTACTGATCATTTTGTGGTGGCACTTTTGCTTGTCAAGGCCTGGACCTGGATGAGTAATGTCTGTCAGCGATGCAGTAAATTGGCCAGAAACATTCCCCTCTGCTTATTTTATATATAGCTGTTCAAGTGAATGTGTGTGTTGTAGAAAATGTGTCTCTCACACACACATACACACCCCGTGTCCAGGTGTTTGTTAATTTTTTATGTCTGCTGCCATAGGAACCCCTGCCACCATGAGCCAGGTTGCTAAGGATGTGTGTACCTTCCTGAAGTGGGCCGCTGAGCCAGAACATGACATACGGAAACGCATGGGACTGAAGGTACAGCACACATCTGTCGTGGACTGTGTCCTGTCTGGGTGGTGGTTGAAAATTTGCAGTATTAGCTCTAATATGATGGTTAGTCTTGGCACAGGTACTACACATGAAACATGTTTTTGTACAAACCATTTTAATTTAACAAAAGAAGCTAAAGTTTTCTAGAGAGCCACCAATAAAAGCCACTTGACAAATGATGTCCAAGGAAAAACAATTGTTCAAAAAACCAGCACAAAGATAAAAATGTTCCAAAGAACATGAAGAAAAGCCTGATGAATGTTGGCAGCCCACACTTTGGTCAGATGAAATCAAAGTAAGATGGGATCCAGGATGTTGGATGTGGATGTGGCTATGTCGACCACAGCGACTGCATTTACATGCTCTTAAATAATCAGCTTACAGTCGGCAGTGTCCAGTAAGTCGGTTTCTTAACTGTCATGTAAACAAGAAGTCTACGAAGGCTAACAGCCAGGCCTGGATTAATCCTGGTTCCTTATTGGTTCTGTCAGCTGTCACTCTGATCAGAGACCAATGAATTCTTTTACAGTTAATCTGTAAAACGTTATTGTTTACTGACTGTGTTCATGAAGACTGCTGTTGATACTGCTGTTAGGAATTTGAGGTGATTAGAGACGAAGGATAAAGCTGCAAAAGTATCTTCAGTGGAGTCTGTATATTACTTCTTTACAGTGACCTGCACCTTGTTTAGATATAAATATATATAGCCTATAGGGGTCATTCCATAAAACGGCTGAAGTGCTGTCACTTGGCTTATTTTTGCAGACACCAACACCCTTGAAGTTGACATGATAACCACATTACTTACACTGGCTGTGTTGAATACATAAAGACTGTATATGCATTGATAAAACAAAGTTTTATCATCTTGTGATGATGAACAGGCCTGTGTGTTAAGCTCTGCTTGTTGTGGATTTATCATGTTTAGAAGTTGCTGACAAGAAGTTTTAGGTCTGGAAGTGAGAACATGCTACATATCAGCCAGATTCCACCGTTTGGAGAATGAGCCATACTTTCCCATTTAGGTTGTGGATTAGTGGTTGTAATTAACCTTGATGGTATGTTTCAGGAGTAATAGTTTCAATTAAGAACAGTGGTTAGGAAATGTATATTTTAGGAAACTTAACGCACTTGGTCAGTCCGCTGCCGCCTGATGGGTGTGCTCGAAAACCTGGCCACACGGTGCCGTTCATGCCGGTTGGGGCTGGTGTTCGTTCATTTTAACAACACTACACAACACGCAGCGTCCTGCGATGGCCACATGGAACACAGCTTCTATGTCAGTATCAGTGAATCTGTGATCGACCTCGTGGTTTGTTGAAGAAAGCTGTGAACGCACATTCATCCGAATTAGACCTGGCTTGACCAAGCTGCACCTCCTCAGCCTGGCTTTGCCTTTGTGAAACACATTAAGCCAGGATGAACTTAGTAGACTAGGTCAAGCCTCACTCTGTCTTGTTATCTTGGATTTCTTAATTCTACTTTAGTACAATACCCCCAGGGACAGTGGAGATGTAGACAGGAATTCTGGGAGAAAGAGGGGTGTGATTCTCAACTAGTGAGCCACTGGATGCACCTATAAATCCCCTTTTGTATTTGTTGTGTCCTGGGCTGATGAAGATACTTTAGGAATATGTTCTGAGTGCACAGACCCGGTGTCATAAATTGAAACATTAGAAACTTGGAGCTTGATGTGGGATTAATCTTTCTGTTCTCATTCTCCTTCCAGGTGCTGCTGGGTGGAATCGTCGTCATTCCTCTGGCCTACTACATGAAGAGACACAAGTGGTCTGTGCTGAAGAGTAGGAAGATGGCCTACAGGCCTCCCAAATAAACAGAAACACACCCCAACCTGGTCCTAAAAACAACCAGAGGGGCTGCATTCAAGGACCCCACAGTGCTCACCTCATAGTGATCATACAGGCACAGAACAACTCACACAAACATGCCTTTCTGTGAGGTGGTAGGGAAATAAACGTATAAACTGTTTATTTCTGCAGAAATGGCCTTTTGTTGTTGTTTTTTTTTTGTTGGCATGATAGATTTTCCTGTATCTGGAATGTTGTGATGCAAGTCTGTGCCAGAGTTGTGACGTTCTTGAACGCAGCCTCCACAAAGTTTGGTTGATCTGCACCGAGTCTCCACTGGCAGCAGTCCACCTTGTACCAGACACTTTGTCACGAGTGGCCGACGGGTCGATTGTCCATCTTTGTAATATACTTGATATCCACACAAACACGGAGAAATTGGTGCCCTCAAAGTTAGTATCATCCTGGGTGTGGAAATGCATTCTCTTTGGGCGGTCCATACGCCCCCTCAGTCAGTCAGATGCCGCCTCTGAACGTCTCTCTGTACAAAATAAATTATCTTAAACAAAACGTCTCGCTTTGGCAGTTTTTCATGTCTAGTACCAGGAGCAGATGTGGCTCATCCAGCTTTCCAACACTGCTTGTGTCATTCTCATTCTGACTCACCAAATCTGCATCTGCACTTTATGTAAATACTTAAACTGCCAAACTGAACAATTAATCTGATTAGTCTTTTCAAAACTATATGGAAAAAAATTAGTATGTTGTAAAATCACAATTATGTTTTGGTTTGTACATTCATGACATCTCCACAAACATCTTGACAACCCATGGCATTAACCATAATTTCAACGAATTTATTTTAGAGATGATGCATAATTAATAAACATTATTGTAAATATGCCAGTGTAGGCCACATGGCTCGTTTTCAACTGTACATTACAATTGCAAACTACATTTAAGCTCTTAGATTTCCTTGAATCTTCCTCTTAAACCTCCTGGGCCTGGTTGTGCCAGCTCTTATAACTCACTGTAGGTTTATTACTGGGGGGAAAAAGCAAGTTGCATCACCCTAGCTAGTTTTTACATAACGATTGTAACTGAATAACATCTAGTGATCACGAATGACAGTGCCTCTGTTGTCTGCACAACTATTTTGTGATTTATTATTTTTTCTTTCTAGCACCTGGCGAGTGAGACGACAAACTTTAATCTAAGAAGGCCTGTTGGAGAAATAGATCTGTGAGTTTAAAGACTTACCATGTGCCAATACACTGCAGTTTGTGCTGCTGTGACACTGGGTTTTACAGCTCTGGAACATTCTCTCAGTGATGAGCGTTTCTTCCTGCTGTGATGATCGTCATTTAAACAGAATGTGTCGCTAGTTACAAAGTAATCTGCCAGGAATTTGGTTTAGTTTTGTTGGATGAGTGAAAGGATACTAAGATAAAGTTGAAGAAAGACCAGGACTCTAAAGTTCCCATTTCAGGCAGTTTACTTAATGAGATCAAGAACAACACAGACAAAATGAAACTCTGCTCTGCAGGTGCTTCTTCTAGTGGCTCACAGTAGTCCCTGAAGTTGTCCTGAACTTCATACCTAATTTGGCAACCTCAGACGCCATACAGGAACCTAGACTAAGCTTCAGACTTCATGTAGGCCTCATGTCAGCCTCTAGATCACGTTTTGTTGGGTACAGACTCAGGTGACAGACATACTGTCATGCAATTGTAAAAGCCCTACTATTAGATTAACCATTGTAAATAAACCTAAATGAAATTACAAAAGAATCAACCAACAATGAGGTTTGAGTTGCACTGCAGCCAAACTTGACCCAAGCTCAGCTTCTTGGTCATTGACCATAGTCTCTCAGTCTGTGCACACACTATGCCAGCACACAGGAAGCAGTGAGGGCTTTTAGGAAGTGATCATGTTCGTCTGTGAGAGAGCTTCACTGGTATTAACGTTAGTGGGCTTATGTTTTTAGTGTTTAAGTATGGAAACAGCCTCTCAGTGAATGTGTGTGTGATGGTGCGTATGTGTGTGTTTGTGCCAAGATCAGAGAAGGACAGTTTTCCTCTGTTCCAGTCCAGACTCACTCTGATCCTCTGGAGCTGCTGCTTCACACAAAGAACTGTAGAGGGGTCTGATAAGGAGCGTGCTGTGTATGTACCATTCATCAGCCCTATCCTCCATAAACAAGATGGATGTTTTCCCTTTTTCTGGACGGATTCTGCTGCCACGCCAACAAACCAGTCTGTGTTGTCTCCAACCTCAACATCCCAGCTGTGAGTCCCTGAGTCAAAGCCCTGGGAGCAGAGGACAATGCGAAAGAAGTCAAACCTCTCAAGGTTTTTAGGAAGAATCTGTTTCTTGTCACATCTCACGCTGATCAGATCTTCAGACAGGATGAGTTCTGGATGAGCAGTGTTTGGATCCAGAACCACAGGAGTGTAGGAGACCACCACCTCCATCTTGTTCCAGATGTTGAAGGCCAGGTTGCCCAGGTGTTTGGCCACATCTATCAGAGCTCCTGAGACCAGCTGTGGATCCTCCAGCAGGGGGCGCTGCTGGGTTCTTTTCACTGCAGCCTTGTAGTTCTGCAGGAATGAGACGTCTTCAGCTCTCAGCTCCTCCTCTGTGGCTCTGATTGTGGCTGAAAGAGCTGATATCTCTCTGCTCACAGCCTCAGTCTTCTCCTTCATCATCCGACTCCTCTGCTCCTCTTCTTCCCTCAGAGCTTTGATCCTGGCCTCCTCTTCCTCTTGTAGAAACTGGTGAAGCTTCTCAAACTGCTCCTTAATCAGCCTCTCTGTGTCTTGGGCCTGGACCTTAATGTGTTCTGTTGTTTGATCACAGTTTCCTTTAACTTGATCAAAGAGCTTCAGTTTCTCCTGTAAGGGCTTCAGGGATTTCTGGAGCTCCTCTCTGTGATCCTGTGTAACTTCGTTAATAGGTCTAAATGTATGTCCAGTACGTTTGTCTGAATGCTGACAGATGAGACACACTGGCTGCTGATGGTCCAGACAGAAGAGTTTAAGGTTCTCAGAGTGCAGACTGCAGAGACCCTCAGGCCGTGCTGAAACTCTCCTCTCTACCTTTTGGGCCTCACACAGCCTCTTTAATGCCAAGTTGCAAGGTGGGTCACTCTTTGATGATCTTATTTTACAAACTGGACACTCCTGTATTGGTTTCTCTTTCCACCAGCTCTTCAGGCATTTTTTTTGCAGACGCCGTGGCTGCATGTTAGAACAACAGGAGCTCTAAAGGTGTCCTGGCAGATCGGACAGACGAGATCCTCTGACGGGGAAGACATTTTCTCTCTGAGTGCAGAAAACCAGGCAATTTACACTAAACATGCAGTAATTTCATACACAAAGGGAATTCAAAGTTCTTTACAGTGGCAAGAAGAAACAGTAGCAGCATTAAAACCAGAATAAAATCAGTGAAGATAAAACTCTTAAAATGAGATAAAATGAAAATAAGAACAACCAAAAAAAATATAAGGTTTGAAAATGAAATCTAGTGTTTGTAGTGCTGGAAGAGAAACCAGTCAAACATACTGGTTCTTTCCAGGATATCTTGCTGGTTTGCCTTCTACATTTCAAAGCAACCAGCTGTGGTTTTAGGGGAAGTTGCATCTTTGTACTGTTTCTGGGCAACAGTGTGAACAGGTGCAGTGACTGTGTACGGCCTCCTGAAATCGTGTTGTCACATTAACGTTAACGGTTTTGATTCCATTGTTCCTGTACACATTTACAGAAACTTGGTAAGAAAATGGTAAGAAAGAAACACTGGCACATAAATTTAGGTTTTGCCTGCATTCAAAACAACAGTGGAGTCAATTAATTAATGATAATTTGCATTGTATTGGTGGGATTCACTGGGTATGATAGGAATTCTTGTTCTTGGTGTTGTTTAACCTGCCTGTTATTTATCCTGACTTGTATATTCACAAATCAAACTTGTCAAGCAAAAAGCCAACTGTTAGGTTATTTTTTTACAGGAAAAGAGCTTTTAGGGTCAACTGTAATGCTAGTCTTAATATTTGTCTTAATGTGTAAGGTTATGTCCAATTGTTTAGATACACACCACGGAAACAACAGTCACGCACCTTGACTTTTCCTCATGTTTTGGCTAAACGATAGAGCAGCTGCAAAGCTTGCTTATCGGGTGGCGTCACGGTTTGACGCCCCTTGTAGCATGGGCTAGCCCAAAAATGATTAATATTATATAGGTTGTTGGGTCCAGACTTTCTCAGCTTTCTGCTGCCTGCGCGCAGGTAGAGGGGTGAGAGAGCTCTGGACGTGTCCTGTGAATTTTACCTGTGATCCTCTGAATAAACCAGCACGGTTATTTTTATAAAATCTAAAGCAGTCTCTTTCGTCTCATTGAGAGTTCCTGGTTTGAAAGAACCGGAAGAAGCTACACAGAAATAATAGCTTATACCAACCCTTTTCTGTGAAGACTGTCAATGTCAAACCATGGCTGAAAAAAAGCTGCTGAAACACAACAACTGTAACTGCTCCAGGGTTTTAATTTCATTATGCTTCTGTCATTTATTTTATCGTATTGTTCCCTCTGACATATGTATATGCATGAGTTGTATACACAATATGATTTTTACTTGCTATAGTTTTTCAGTAAAGTTCATTAAAAAAAACTGCAGATGCTGCAAAGTACTTTCCCACAATGTTAAACGGTTCCTTCCTCCCTGCCTGTAGTCACCACATCCTGACATACCTTTCATTGAGGGATAAATAAACAAGTGTGCTGTTGGTTTAAAGCTGCTAAGGCCTTCATTAGGAGCTAATCTGCTTCTGAAAAGACTTTTCCTCCCTGCTGCTTCAACCTGCATTCAGCCACTACGAGCTTCATCTGCATCACAACACACACAGATTAGGCAAATAGCATTAGTGGATCTCTCTGGATCGTTATTATTGCCACGATTAGCATCATTATCATTATTATTAGTTTAAACTCAGCCTCAGACTTATTTTAGGGTGAAAACTAAACTGATTTTCTACTTTGGTAGCTCTGAAGAAAAGGAGGTGATTCTGCTTTGTGTTTGTTTCAGAGTGACAGTTTTTTAAAAAGCCTCCTCGTCCTAATCTCACACATGCACTCGCGTGATGTTTCGCCTGAGGGGAAACTCAGGTACAGATACATTTACACACACTCAGTCACACATTAGGTACATCTGTACACACATGCATTGAGGTGAGCTGCTCTTTTTGTTTCTCACAATATTTGCAAATACTCTTTTTTTCAGAGTTCGGTCGTTTGATTTTGAAACTAAATCTCTCAGTAACACAGACACTCGCTCAACAGAGATGGTGTATGGAACCTCAGGGGATCTCATTCACATGGAAAACCACTTCCTAATTCTAATTGGTGGCCAGTGTAAATCCTCCACTCCCATTTAAACAAGGAGTCAGCAGTTTGTCTTCCCACTGCCTCACATGCACCTCAGACTGAACCATGCATACACCTTTATTTTAGACCACTGGTCCAAAGTAAAGGCCCCACAGTATCAGTGCTTTTTTTTAAATTATTATTTATATTGAAAGCAAATCTACTTCTGGAACTTTTTTGCCAGTGAAATCAGAGTAACTTTGTCTCGGTTGTTGTCAGCAGTCTTCTTATCACGCTGGGGGCGTTGTGCTCACAGATCAGTCATCATGGTGTCCACTCTGCCTCCTGAGACAGCAGAACGCAGGCTGCCATTTTCCATCGACTGGATTCTGGGTTTGGAGCTGGAAAGACCTGGAAACTGCCTGAAACTCCACCGACCATGGGCAGGTGAGGAGCAGATGTTTCCACTTTGAATCCTTTTCTGTACAAGTCATGAATCTGCTTTGTATTGGTGACACACTAACAGGCTGTTTAATATGTAGTGGTGGAAGAAGTAGTCAAATAATTTACTCAAGTTAAAATGGCAATAACACACTGTAAAAATATTGCATTACAAGTACATTTACTCATGTCTGTAATGAAAGGTATGTGTCATAATGTGCCACAAAATTAAGTACAGAACTGACCATGAACTGATTATGAGACAGCGGGCTGCCGGGCGCAGACATGTAAAGACCTACCCCTCCTTCACTTCTGGAAACCCATTTCATAAGTCATCTATGGAACTGCATCCATGCTGTACCACGTATCATTTATAAAGTTAAAGCTCTAGTCAGTTTTTCCATCTCATTTAAATGAATGTGTCACAGCTGGCAGCACGGTATCCTGTGCAGCACTGCTGCTTTGGTAACATTTGTACAGAAATTCACTTCTCTAAAATGAGGCTCATACTAAGTCTTTTCAAAGAAATGTCTTTGAGAAGAGCAGGGTATTTTTTAAATAAATCTTTCTATAAATGGAAATATTTAATTTTTGACTCAATTGTATAATAATATGACTTCTGAATGCAGCATGATTATTCCTATTTCCTCAATATCCATAAATAGCTGCTATACTTATATTCACTCTAAATTACATTTAGATTTTCCAATATTTTCCATTCAAAAATTTCATTTAATGTTTTAGTTTTGGACAAACATTAGCCAATAGTGGTCCTCCTGTAAATTAACCCATAGCTTTTGAAAATTCCGTTTTTGCAGTTTTTGGAAACAAATATTTATTACAACATCTGGAATAAATATTTGGCTTATGGGGCATGGTTCCATTACATCTGGAACAAAAGATGAAAAGGAACTAAACAAACTGTCACTCATTTAGTTTCTCTATTGATTAAGAAGTGTGTGTCCCATTCAGTTAAATTACACCAATTGTAAACTAAGCAAAATTAAACTAAATATGCACAAACATAATGTTTGAAGCATATATGTTACTGCATATTCACAGAAATGTGTTATGTTTTCATAATTCTATTATGGATTTAAATAATAAACTTATAACTATGCCAAGGATAATGTTAACCCATTAAACTATATCTGAAAACTGTTGGGTCTCAAATATAAAATTGATTTCATAGAGCTGGAAAAGCTCCCCCAAACTGATTATTTGTCATATTTAGATTTAGAAAGGTGTATAATTTATCATCTGCTCTTTTTTTGTGTGTGTGAATCCAGAGATCAGGGCACAAAAGGAGAACAGAGAGAACAGTCTCTCTTCTAAACAACAACGCTGTGGTGAACAACAACAACAGCAGCAACATCCACAGCTGGACAAACCGACATCAAACTGGTATATTGGGCGCAGACCTCGCACCGCCTTCACCAACAGTCAGGTAATCAGCTAATCGGTCAGTGAATTAGTTATTGAGACAGATAGAAGGGGCGTCTTTCATTCAAACATATGACAAGGATGAGGACACTGAAAGCAGAGGTTTTCTTTAGGCTGTTAATCTCTCTCTCTCTGTGTGTGTGTGTGTGTGTGTGTGTGTGTGTGTGTGTGGTCTACAGGTGAACATGCTGGAGACAGTGTTTCAGGTGAACTGTTATCCAGGTATCCAGCTGAGAGAGCAGCTGGCAGGAAGGCTCGACCTGGACGAGGACAGAATACAGGTTCAAACAGCATACACTGTGAATTTCACTGTGAAACTTTATTTTAAAAGTCACTAAAAAGTTATTACAGCCTCTGTTTCAATCCAGCCTTCAACATTTAATGGAAATCTCTTTCAAGAATTTTAAGATGAGTTTTAAGAAGTGTATGTAAAATGATGCCCAAGACGTGCAGAATATTTCAAGAAATAAACACACACACACAAACCAGGGCACAAGTTTGCTGCATCATGCTTGTAGTTCCTGTAGCCATGGGCGGATTATGAGACACTGGGACCCTGGGCACAGACATGTAAAAGGCCCCCCACCCTCCTTATATAGGAGCAAGACCGACAGATCCCAAAGATGTTTTAGTTCTTTTGTGACTATATTTTTTTGTTTTGACTTGTACGGTGGAACAGTGGTGAGCTTTGTCACCTCACAGCAAGATGGTTTCAGGTTCAAGCCCCTGCTGACCCGGGGCCTTTCTGTGTGGAGTCTGCATGTTCTCCTATATAAGGAGGGTGGGGGACCTTTTACATGTCTGTGCCCAGGGTCCCAGTGTCTCCCTGTGCCTGCATGGGTTCTCTCTAGGTACTCCATCTTCCTCCCACAGTCCAAAGACTAAATTGCCCATAGAAGTGAGTGTGTGGTTGTTTGTCTACATGTCAGCCCTGTGATAGACTGGTGACCTGTCCAGGGTGGACTCTGTCTCTCACCTAATGTCAGATGGGATTGGCTCCAGACCCCCTCGTTAGGATAAGCAGATGAATGGTTTTTACTGGCGTGTTGCATCTCTTTGTAGTCTATGTGTTTTGCAGCTCTTTTTGGTCAATTTTAATTTCTTTTTAGTTACTTTGCCAGTTGCTTTGCATCTCTTCGCAGTTATTTTTGTTAGTTTTACTTGCTTTTGTTTATTAGGACGTTTTGCGTGTCCTTGTGCTGATTTTGTGGCTCTTTGTGGTTGTTTTCTAGCTTATTTTGTATCTATTTTTGCTGCTTTGTCTTTCCAACAAGAAATGTTGATTCACTTCATACAAAGCCTCAGGTCCAGGGGCCTCTGATCCCTTGAGCCCCTGGGCCTGAGCCTGGTAGGTCTGTTCAGTAATCTATCCAACAAGCAGCTCTTCTCCTGCCATATTTGCCACATAAATTTTCCACTCTTTCTCTGTGTCAGATCTGGTTTCAGAACCGAAGGGCTAAACTGAGACGTTCCCTCAGAGAATCCCGCCTGCGAGTGGTCCAGACGGCCGTGGCTGACCTCCGGGTCAGACATGAGATAATAGATCAACTGCAGGCTGAGCGAGCTGTGCAAGGTGACCTGGAGCTCGCCCAGCAGTTCACCTCACATCTCCAGCATGAGGTTGAGGAGTGATGCTGATGACTTGAGGACTTTGGATCTTGTGAAGGATTTGCTGATTTATGTGTTCTGTAAATTTACAGTTTCTTTCAACTTCTACCTTTCATGTCCCATGACATTAAATTGTAGTTTGCTCACAAACTCTCATAAAACTGTGATTATTGCCACATCCCAGTGGATTGTTTTAGATTGTTTCATGTCTTTGATTGTGAGGATTTTATATTTACATGAGATAACCCCAAAACAGACAGTTCATAATACTGGGGAAGTGTGTGAGTCTGTTTTCCTGAGGATTCATCAGTATGGACATTATTATGGTGACGTCTGTTCTGGATTGTGTTTTTTGTATCAAAGGGTCTTAATATGTTAATAGTTTTTTTGTACAAAATCTAATAAAACCAATTAAAGGATTAGAATTTTGTCTGCCCCCTGCATTAACTCACTCCAGTAGGCTACACATGTTTGGCATTGATTGAAGGCTGATATATAGCCTATAGATTTTTAGCCTAGCCTCACTGGTATAAATGAGATGGACACCTAGAAACCTGTCAGTACAGTACAATTTAATAGCTTTCACATACAGTTCAATTAACGCCTCTCCAAAACAGTTTCACCAAAAACCTCTCGCTTTCATGAAGTTAGGATTTACTGCAGGACTTTTACTGTCATATGATAAACTGCACACAGGTGACCAGAAGATTCTGTTAGAGTCATGTAAACAGTGAAGTTCCATGGAAACAACCTGAATAAGTATCATAACCATGATACACGAGCGCATGTGGATTTTTATTTGTTGTTTTCACAAAACTATTCAGACTCTGCACAGTCTCAGACGTGTGTGTGCGTTTGCCAATTTCGTCAACTGGAAAAAAAAAACAAAAAAAAAAACGTGTCTGGCTTTGATTGGTGCTGACGTGACCCCTTGCGTGTCCCGGAAGTGAAAGCGGGGTAATGCATACCTGGAGTACTGGAATCGCTCGGTAATAATCGCGTTTAGCGGCGGTTTTCTGCTTTAGAAAATGGACACGTTGAATAAACTGAAACAGTTTGACGCGTATCCCAAAACTCTGGAGGATTTCCGAGTGAAGACGTGGGGAGGAGCGACCGGTGAGTGGATTGAATTTACCAGCAGCAGCCATTCAAACACACTGCTGTGTGCTGCTGCTAACAACATGGCTAACTGCTTATGTGTCCCTTATTCATGAAATATATTAAAGACGAGTTACAGTCTTTAACATAATGTTTATAACGCCGGTTAAACACGAATGACAGCGAAACAGACTTCGGAAACATTTATAGTTCCACTATAGAGTAACATTATGAAGCTAATGATACAAAAAAAATAAATATATGAAAAATATATAGCTAGGTAGCGGATAAAGTTTTGTGATATCGTTTAGTCTTTTTAGCATTTTAACGGCGTTTTATCTGGAAACAACCATACCAGTTATTTTGCAAGAAACTTGACATTTCTTCTGAGTGTTAAGGTGAGCATAATAGGTAACCGAAAAGGTGAACTACTTTAATGAAATAACTAAAACGCATACGAAATTAGATCAGTGACATTAGACAAGCTGTATACAGGATATACATTTCATTTCCTTCGACTATGTGAAGTGAATCGTGCTGTAATCCTAACGGCCACGTTGTTAGGTACACCTGTACAGTTGTATACAAATTAGTGCAACACTTCCGCCTTAACGTCTGCGTTTATGAAGATCCAGATTTTGGTGAAATTGTCATAAATGTATAAATTCAATTATATGTTTATTATTGAGGACATAGTTAAAGGCGGTGTTCCTAATAAAGTGGCTTGCTAGTGTATATCTAGTAGTATAACTCTGGCAGCCATGATATGTAAATTTTAAGCTATTTATAAAGGTATAGGTATAAATAATAAGTACATGTTCTAGATTAAACAAATAATCAATTCATTTAAAAAAAACAATCTGTATTTTAACCAGTAATGAAAGTAATCACAGTTTGCATTTCTTATTCAACTTGAATGATAATAGAATGATGGGCTTTAACTGGGAGGGAGAATAAGAGTTTTGAACTCCTTAAAAGAAACTGAAGATGAGGATCTGAGGGATTTTGTCCTTTAAATCCTGGTTCAGATTCTGGGTGCAAGAATTGAAAGCACTCTTGTGATTTCTGGCCCCCTCTGTCTGTGTCTGCAGTGACCATCATCAGCGGGGTCATCATGTTAATCCTGTTTGTCTCTGAGCTGCAGTACTATCTCACTAAAGAGGTGAGTTCTCCCATATTATCTGTTACCCTACAGTTTGTCACCATGCTTCAGTCAGCTCTATTCTTCACAGTCGCGTAAAGCAGAAACTGACCTCCCAAGGCAAGTGTCTGCTGGAGAATACAAACGTCTCTGCCATGCCTACACATAGTCAGGTTCCTCATCTGCTGCACATGCGCAAGCCAAAAAATGTAGACAGAGAAAGGAGTGGAGTGGTTGGGTGAAAGGAGAGGTTATTATATGGAACAATGCCTGCTTGACTAAAATATACACTAGCACCAAATGGCTTCTAGAAGAGGAACTTAAATGCATCAATTAGTTGATTGCAAAGAAAAGGTTTTGCAGCTGTTTTATGAATCTGTTAAATGGCCAAATATCTGTTGGTTCCAGTTTCCCAAATACACTGCTACTTGTATTAATACATGACAGGGAATAGAAGCATATTTTGTTTTTGACTGTTGTTTGTTTCCCTAACTCTGTCCTTATTCTGTCCACTGGGTACCAGTTAAGGGTTTGCTTTTTTTTTGCAGGTGATGAAAGGCTCAGATTAGAACATTATCCAGACTTAGTGAAGACTACCTAGTATTCAGATTAGCAACTTTTGGCCATCAGTAGTGTTTCCTGTCAGACCAGCCTGATAACTTCACACAGTATGCACCTCTGTTTGCTCAAGGCACACTGTAGTCTTCATTTTGTTCCTCATAAGTGTTAATGGCAAAACTGGTCTGAACATGACATGTATTTTACTTCATGCAACAAAATGTAGTGGGGCTACAAATACAGTATAGTATACAGGCTCCAAGCTGAACAGCAGAAATCTTACTTTACAGATTGTAGAAAGTACAGTGGACTTTATTTTCAGTTGTTTTGGTGGAAAAAACATGTGACTAAAGGGAAGATGCATTATTCCTTCATATCCTACAAATCTTCAGTTAAATGTTCCCTGAACAAGTGTCAGACTTGTTGATTGAATGACTGAAGTGAAATCTGTTCATGCTGTTTGTTTGCTGCAGGTCCAGCCTGAGCTGTATGTCGACACGTCACGAGGAGACAAACTGAAAATCAACATCGACATCATTTTCCCTCACATGCCCTGCGCCTGTAAGTAGCACTACTCTTAATGCTGGTAAAGTTCACATGTTAATGATGACACATGATAATTATAAACACAAACCCCTCCGTTTTTTTTTTTCTTCCTCAGATCTCAGTATAGATGCGATGGACGTGGCTGGGGAGCAGCAGTTAGATGTTGAGCACAACCTGTTCAAGCAGCGGCTGGATAAAGACCTCAAATCTGTCACCAATGAAGCAGAGAAACATGGTAAAGTTTGACTTTACTCAGTCAAAATTTGATCTATATGGCACATTAAACACAAATAACAGTGACCAAAGTGCTTCACAGTAAGTCAGTAAAGTAAAAGACCAATGAGAGAAAAAGAGGGTTAAAAACAATACACCAGTATTAATAAACAATAAGACGTCAGAGCTCTACTTGGTATAAAATGCCAAAGTGAATAATAAGTAAGTCTTTAGCTTTGTTTTAAAAAGTGCTTGGTCCAAAATGGATCAGATCTCTAGTGATAACATTCCACAGTTTGGGAGCGGCCACAACAAAATCTCTGTCACAGCATCGTTTGCACATAGTTCTCTGGACGTCCAAAAGAAACTGGCTGGAGGACCTGAGCTCTCTCTAGTGTTTACTGGCAGCCAGAAGATCAGCTTAATGACTGGTTTACACCAACATGCAGAGTGTGATAAGAGTCCAGCTGATAAAAGTATGAACCCGAGATCCTCGTGTTAGTGTTAAACTCCTGACAGTGTTCAGTAGCTCTTTGCAGGCGTTCAGGCCAAACATGGTGCTGCACTGGTGACGTTGGGCTGTGAGAAGAGAAAATATGATCCTGGAATGCCAGTGTGAATGATATATCCCTGGGTTAATTCTGTCAACAGCAGCTTCAACTGTCATGTGGGTGCGGTATTTGATTTGCCAACACCGTATCAGCCAACCCATTTTTTCATGTGTTTTGTCAAGAGCCTTTGCAGTGCAACCTACCCTGTGCCAATGAAGATTTAGCTTGAATGTTTGAATTAAATCATGTTTGGGTTTTTGTGTAGAACTTGGTAAGGCTGACGATGGTGAAGTGTTTGACCCCAGTACACTGGACCCGGACAGATGTGAGAGCTGCTACGGAGCTGAGACTGAAGAGCTCAAGTAGGACCACAGCACACACTCTGCTGCCTTTGTACGTTCTTTGTAACCTTGTATTTACGTGCTGTGTCTCTGCCTGGTGCGTGCGTCCGCAGATGCTGTAACACTTGTGATGACGTGCGGGAAGCGTACCGCCGGCGAGGCTGGGCGTTCAAGAACGCAGACACCATCGAGCAGTGTAAGAGGGAGGGCTTCACACAGAAAATGCAGGAGCAGAAGAATGAAGGCTGCCAAGTTTATGGCTTCCTCGAGGTCAACAAGGTATTCCAGATATTTTTAGTGATTTGCTGCTGGTGCCCTCTTTATTGTGGCTTTGCCTGTTTACAATGAACCAAAAAAAAGCCTGCATATCACCACCCCTGTGTTCTTTTTACACAGATAGTGGCACCCCAGTATTAGAGAAGTGACATATGACCGTGCATATAATACATGTATCAAAAATGCAAAATAAACTGGTGACGTTGTTGCTTTCAAAACAACTATAGTTGATGAACAGAGTAGGGATGTACTTTTACTCATCCTGTACATTTACAACATGATTCGAGTTCAAATAAAGTTGTTGTGCACAGTGTACAGCATGTTAGTGACCAGAGTTATACGTTGGCCATAAGAATGTGACACCTGAGTCCATACCAGCTGTTTGCAAGTAAAATGGGAAACGCTAAACAACACACAGTGCTTCATTTGGATCCTTTTCATTTATACTCGCATCCTCTCTTTGGTTTAGGTGGCAGGAAATTTCCACTTTGCTCCTGGAAAAAGCTTCCAGCAGTCTCATGTCCACGGTAAGGCCTGCTGTCCACCGACTCTGTGCATATACACACAAACATTACCATTCAAGGGTTTTGAACACCCGCTGGCAGTTTCCTGTGGCGGATGACGGCGGATCACTTTGCAATATGAGCAGCAACAGATAGGTTGTCTCGTTACTGGATAGAGGACTGCTGCAAACACTAGTATGTGAGGTCACCTTATTTATATAGTGTGATTACTGAGAGTGGCAGCTGCGGTAAGCAGAAGGTTTGCAGCAAAGATGGCATTGTTAAATATAGGTTATTGAAAAAGAGACAGTTAAGTCCTTCTTGGCTTATTTTGTCCCAGTATCAGAACTTTATAGGAGAAAACACAGGTGTTCACCACACAGTGCATCCACTCGGTATCTGTGCAGCCCAGATGTGTAGTTACATTTTAGATCACACATCTGCCTGTAGGTGCTACTTGTAACACGCTCCAAAGCTACACTGTCAGAACTGTTTAGTGCTTTTGTGATTAAAAATATGTTCTTAGTCCAATTTTACGTTTCTCCCAACTAATATATTTGAAGTAAATTTACAGTGAGTGTGTAGCTTTACTCCAAAATGCCGTAATGAAGTGTTCAGAAGCTTTTGATGGGATGAGTGTGTGTCTGTCTGTTTATTCTTCCATCCATCAACTCTACACAGACCCATACATCCACAACCACCTCATCCATTAACACACCATTTATTCATTACAACTCAGGGCTGTACAGAGTAATCTCGGGGGTTTGTTGTATTTTCAGCAACAAGTAATAAGTGTGATGTCAGTTTCAACAGTGGCATTTTGTCAGAATTGAAACAGTTTTACTTTGAGCCATTGTATACAATGCTACAGATGTTATTGTAGTTAAAACTTTGCAGTCAGCTGTGAGACAGGAATGTCAGGCACCAGTGCATACAGTGGTCACGTTGTTACACGTTCTCACCCTCTGTCCACAAGTCAGCTGTCTTATTATTAACTGACCAGGAAATCCAGTACGAACTTAAGGATGTGTGATGTGCGACAAAACACCCGCACCCGTTATTTTCAATGAAAGCCCATACATCGGTGGCAAACTGACGCACGCCATCGTGGGTTGACAGGTGTAAATGCTTCAGCATACGCTCCAGGCTGATTTTCCTGGTGTCAATCTGCATCAAAAGCATAAAATACTGAAGTGCTCACCCATTTCAATAGTCCCGCACTAAATTTGCACCACTTCCGGTGTGTGTAACGGGAGTCATATGACACGCATCACATGATGAGCCACGCCTGCGTACAGGGTTGACAGGTGTAAATGCTTCAGCATACGCTCCAGGCTGATTTTCCTGGTGTCAATCTGCATCAAAAGCATAAAATACTGAAGTGCTCACCCATTTCAATAGTCCCGCACTAAATTTGCACCACTTCCGGTGTGTGTAACGGGAGTCATATGACACGCATCACATGATGAGCCACGCCTGCGTACAGCCCCCTCATAGAAATAAAAAAAAAAAAGCAAAGCTGATGTCTGACTTGATCAAATCCTGTGGTCAGACCTCAAGTCCTTGGTCTTTATGGTCCAAGACTGATTCAGCACTAAAACCTGAAAATGAAGTTTAAAATTCCTGGAAGTGCTGCATTTGTTTTACAGGTGTGAAACATGCAAAATGGATTCGGTTATGACAGAATAATCTTAGCTCAAGGTCCACCTACTTATGTATTTACATATTTTAATGTTTCACGCTTCATCAGTGAATGGAGTGTAATATGGTTAAAAAAATAAATGACACAAACAGAAAACACAGATGCATGTTTCTGTGGCCTCGGTCACCTGGAAGATGAATGGATGTCACATGACAACATGTCAGTTCTCATACAAAGCAGTAGGACTGATGCCAGTGTTCTCTACCATATTCTGCACTCCTCCTAAACCGCAGCCATTGGTGTTTATGTGCAGAATTGTTTTTCAGTCAAGAGTGAAAAAGCCTCAGGAACTTCATTCAGGCCATGATGGCTCCCTAGGACTCCACAATGAAGGCAATGAAATTGCAGAAGCTGGCAAGTACAGTTAGTTCCTTAACTCTGCCTGCTTTGACTGGCAGATGTTTTCAGTTTTTAATGTAGGGGACATTATTCATTGATACTGTATTAGTTGAACACTGAAATCTTCACTTTTTTCTTTCCCTTGTCATACAGTATGTCCACATTTTTATTTTTCATTTACTTCCTCCTTCCACCGCAGTTACCGACGTTCACTCTGCCATCGTCGTGTGTCAGTGTCTGTCTTGACTTTTCCTGCTGCAACTAAACATTAAAACAAAGCAGGAAATAAACAGCAACTGGCCATGGAATAAATGTACTGGACCAGCCAGTTTATTGTCAAACATGTCACAGATTAGCGGCTGCTTCTAAACTGAAGCAAAGAGTACGTGACTAATAAAATGAAGAACGTAGCCAGTGAGCTATGTTACCCTTCTGGTAGCCAAGTATCAACTGAAAATCCTGTGCTGTAGTAAAACAATTTGGTTGGCTGAAGTTTGGGCTGCACTTCCTGCTGTTGCTGTTAGTTTCCTACCTTGAACACAGCAGCATCCTCTGATGCTGTGTGATATGAGATTGAATGTATCTGAATTCATTTAATTTGATGTGGTATCTGAAAGCTTAGGAGCAGAAGCAAGATAAGAATCACATATACTGAGGATTTGAGTTTAGATGCAGTTGTAGCTGACATGAATTGGACTTTAATAAGTCCCAAAACTTTAGTCTGACCATAAAGCATTAAACACTGATTTGTGTGTTTGGGGCTGGATGATTGCTCTGACAGAAGTTATGCAGACTCTTAATTTTTAAATGGTGTTTTTCAGTTGGCACAGGTCAGCCCTGCCAAGCCGAGGCATTCGTGGTGGAGCTGTGCTGGGCTGAGTTTCCTCTGCACCATTAAATGCATTGTTTTGCGTCTTGATCACATGGTGGTGACGCGAGTCACTGAGAAGAGACACATAACTCACGGTAGTTGGTGTGGTGTTACTAGATTGGTGCTAGGCATTATTTTAACCCCTCTTCAGAAGACAAAGTGAGGGACTCCACTTTCAAATTTTACTGCAATGAAATAATCATAATCACCTTTATTTGGCCAAGTATGTTACAAGGAATTTGCTTCCAGTACAGAACCGAGGCAGCCATCTGTGGCGCCAACTCAACCGATGGCTCTAACCATCGGGGGCAACTTGGGGGTTCAGTGTCTTGCCCAAGGACACTTCGATACGTGGACTGCAGGCACCGAGATTCAAACTTCCGACCCTCTGGTTAGGAGTCGACGGCTCTACCCATTGAACCACAGTTGCCCCACTTTATCAGGAAATAACTGATAAAATGTCCAAGCTGATATAAGGATGTTCCAGCAGTCGTGTGTCTT